>NC_091730.1:6776716-7079746 GCF_030179895.1 Drosophila kikkawai
TAAATCGGAAAAGAATAAGATAAACAAAGGCAAAAAGGCACCTAAAACTACAGCAAATCAAACGGAAAATCACAAGCAGAATTCTGAAAAGAAAACTGAAAACGCACTGCAAAAATCAAACGGAAAAAATCCTTTTAATAAGCCACAAAATAGACCAAACTCAAAGCCAGGACAACCCCCTAAACTTATAGCAAATGGAACGGAAAATCAAAAGCAAAATAAATCGGAAAAGAAAACTGAAACCCCAACGCAAAAATCTGAAACAGCAAATGGAAATAATCCTTTTAATAAGCAACAAAAGAAGCCAAACTCAAAGCCAGGACAAGCTCCATTTAATAACAAAAAAGGAAACGCTAAACAAGGACCCAATCCCTTCAAGAAATCGGAACACAAGCCCAGCGGAGCAAAGAAAACTCACAACTTCAAGGCGAAAAATAAAATAAACAAAAATTCGAGTGGCATAACCGACGACCGACTGAAGGCCTATGGCATAAATCCCAGAAAGTTCCACAAGCGGGAAAAGTACGGAAAGAAGGAAAACTGAAAGGTAAACCTAAGTCTTGATTGTAATAGTAGTTTATATATATATTTTTTTTGGTTATACCCTATGTACATATGATAACATTAAAAACCAGCACAGATACGAGCGAATTTGAAATTCAAAAGGCGATTGCCACGCCATCATCGGTGGCCTCTTCGTCCTCGTCCTCCTCCTCGGTGCTCTTCATACGATCTAGTTGAAGACGCCGCTCTTGGATGCGAGTGCACTTGGGGCAAATCATATTCTTGCGCGTGAGGCAGACCCGGTGGTAGATGGAGTTGCACTGATCGCACTTGATACAGCCATCATCAAAGGGGAAGATTACTTCGTTGTTGCTGCAAATCTCGCAGATGTACGCCTGGGCCAGGCACATGTGGCACGATCGGATGTGGTCATCAAAAACCTTGAACACAGCCTGCAGGAACTCTGTGAGGGCTCCCGTGTCCACCTGAACCAAGTCACTTAGCGAGTAAAACTCATTGGACTGCGCCAGATGTCGTCTGCCGCCGAGCTGCTGATCCACCAGTTTCTGATCGCTGGCTAGCTTGCAGGCGGCCAGATAGTGACGCATGTGTACCAGATTCTGGCGTAGTTTCTTCACCGCACACAGCTTCTCAACGAACACAAAGAGCTTGGGGTTGTCCTCCTCCAGACGGATGAGCGGCTTGTTCAAAAACAGCCGGATCTCCTGGAGCGAAGTGCGGGAGACTCGCCGAGGCGAGAAGTCCCAATTGTGGATTATGCGGGCTGGTATAAAGTTGCTGTCATTCCAATGGCAGCGGGGACAAAAGTACAGGCCACTGTAGTCGCACAGACGTGGCTCTATCCAGGAGTTTTCTGTTGGAAAATAATTAATTAGATATTTTGAGCATCTTCCTCCACGGGATTATCACTCACTTAGGTTGAGCAGCGTTCCGCACTCGGCGCACTTGTATCCCTGGGCGGCCAGGCCAATCTCCGGGCAGATCTCCGCTACGGGATACTGGCGCTCCGAGACCAGGACATGGGCGCACACTCGCTTTACACTATCGATGCACTTTTGGTGCACCAGGTAGCCGCAGTCGCTGCACACGTACGAGGCCTGCACCACACTCCAGATAATGGCGGTGCAATGATCGCAGTAGTTTCTCCTAGCGGCCGCCTGCAGGCGACTCCGCTTGCCGTGATGCGGGTGATGCGGCACAAAGTGGTGTCCCACCACTGCCCGGATGGCGTTCATCACGACAATGTCCGAGGAGAGCGACTGCTGCTCCTGGGCCTCCTCCAGCTGTTGCAGGGAGTAGCGTAGGTCCACTAGGTGCCTGACCAACCAGCGCCGCTCCTCGCTGAGTTCTTCGCTCAGCAGGACGAGATCCCTACAATGGGCAATGGCCGCCTGCAGATCCTGGATATTGGCGTCGCTGGTGAAGATCAGGCGCCACTGCTCGCGAACCAGCGAAGCGGGAATGGGCAGCCCCCGGTACTGGCCTTGCGGGGCACCTTCCTCCGAGCCCCCGGCATCAGATCCAGAGCCCGATCCTCCAGAGAACGCACTGCCAACTGTTGCTCCAGACAGGGCGGAGCTGTGCGAGAGCAGAGTGTTGGCGCTCTCATTGAGGATGTGGGCCACAGCGCCGGGAATGCTGGTGATGCTGTCGCGCCAGCTCATTTTCTTTTTGGTCAAACAGGGGCGGGGGAGGGGAACTTTCGATGAAAACAGAAAAACAAAGACTTTTATTTATATTTTTTAATTGCAGTGTGACTGTGAGAATTTAAATTAATATGGAATACATTTGGAAACAAAGGATGAGAATTCCGAAGCAAGCAGGAGTTGGTCACACTTAATTAACAGGGTTGAAAACTTTGATGATTAGCAGTATAAGAGAAATTTCCCAGAACAAAACAGCCATCTATTATTGGAGAGTGGCATTATTGCGCCCTCTGTATGTGGAGACTGTACAATACTGTTCCCAGTATCTGGTCAAAATCGCAAGAGATGGCGCTTAAGTGCTGGAAAAACATCGATGTTTGCTTACTTTCATAAAAACAATCGATTAATAATCGATGTTTAAAAAAAAGAAATCTCACATAATGCATCACATTTTTTTTTATCAGAATTTATAATATAAAAATGTTTTTTATGGACACAGAAATAACCGTTAAATTAGTAATAATAATCCTTAAACAATAATGTTATTTAAGAATGTTGTAAAATAAATAATATTATTTCAGTCCGCTTGTTAGTCCCGAATTTTTTTTGCCAAAAGCCCAACTCTTTGTAAGCCCACCTGTCTTAGCGCTTTTATTGCTCTCAAAATTTAACTGCCAAAAAACGAGATCTAATCAAAAACGATGTTCGGATTATTTAGTCAAAATGCAAATCCATATTTCACTTAATTAGGGCAAATGAATGGGAATAAACCAAATCGTTGCGAATCAAGTTGGATGCTAATCGGGTTTGATTTCGGATGAAAATATTTAACACTTCTTTAGCCGCTTTTATACGAGATCTATAAACGGTCTGGAAACCATAAACTTGGTCATCAAAATATACGATTCTGGTTTTGGAACAGAAGATAATATTACTAAGGTTTTTTATAGGCAACAATCAGATTATATCAATTCAGGAACTATAAGTTTTAATTGCTCAAAAGTTGATAAAATCGCATGTTTCATTTGAAAATGTTCTACCAGGATCTCAGATGCAACCCCATTCTTATCTCTTTGTGGAAATGCAAATGCTTTTTGTTTTTTTAAACTTTAAAAATGCTTCAGTTGGCCAAGTCAAGGCAACTCGCTTCGTTTTATTTATGCTTATGAACCAAGTTTTTCGTTCGTATAAGGCACTTATTTTAGAACTGTTATTTGAGATCGATAAAAGGTCCATAAAAAACCACCAAAACGCTTTTGTAGAGCAGGTTCCCCAACTGTGTAATCAAAACTCTCGAAAACCGACTAGATTTGCGGTTTAGGCAAAGGGATCGACAATGCCAACTCCTTTGGCGACTAATTGAAAAGCGTCTCTGAAACCAAAAGTGGCGAGCAATGTTTCTATTTATTGTTGTTTACTCAGCCAGAGATCTGTAAATCTTTTATCGCTTTTAGCTTGGTTTTTTGCGGTTTATGCAAATCAGTGGCGCGACGGAGACCAACAAGTTTACGCTCGCTTTTGGTATATGTTTTGTTTGTTTTTTGCAGCCGTTATTTGTTTGTTATTTAACGTTTTGTGTGTGTTTTTTTCTAACCACGTTTTTTGTTTGCCCCCGAATGTCCAAATGTCTAAATGGCATTTGTATTTCTTTCCGAGCAACAGGTGGGCACTACATAGAGATGCCGAAAAGAGTACAAGTATTTGAAATAAAGCTCTATGCAAATTCCAAGCATTTGCCCGGCCAACGGTGCGTATACGCGATGGCTAGGCTGGGAGGGAGGAGCAGGAGCTGTAGCAGAAGCAGAAGCCGGGTCCGGAGAGCACGGTCAGTGGCCATTAAACAGATTACATGTTTGGCCACTGATTCACTGCCACTAAGAGCCGTTTAAGCCAGGCGACAACAACAAACTGCCGCGATAACAACTGCAGTGAGCGGTTTTTACACGGAGAGAAAGGTTATGGAAAGTTTGAGGATATATTCATGGGTATTTCTTTCAAAATAAAGTTGAGAAATCAAATTGTTGTATAAATTATATATCTCATATTTTAACTTTACAAGGAACTATAAAAACTTCGCTATAATTTCAAGTAAGATTAAGAAGCCCTTAGGCTGCGAATAATCTACAAATATTAAGACCAAAATGCATAAAAATGTATATATTTCCCAGCAGTGTGCCAAACGAAGGCTGGCTTCCAGAGCCAGAGAAAAAAAAATGGCCAGACAAACACATTGCAGACCCAATGAATGCACAGGCATGCCGGGCCAAGGGAGAGGATTGGCGAGGGCAGAGGAGCACAGCAGCTCGGGCCCGGGCAGTTCAAGTGCACATGGGCTGCGATGCTGCTTGAATAAACAATTGGCGGGCTTTGGGCAGTCGGCGTGCAAACAAGCGCGACTCTTGTGTTGGGATAGGCTGCATCCTGGCCAAAGGAGCTCCATCCCGAAAGGGGGGAAAGGGCGGTGTGCATGTGCCACAGACCGCAGGAGACAACAACACGTTGCAAGTTCGATAAATGGCCCGGCTCTTTAAAATAAACTTTGCTTGCAATGGCTTTCTGATAAGGCTGACAAAATTACGCATACGCCGCATGTGACGCTGCTGCTGCGCTGCCAGCGTAACAGTCGCAGTTCTCTTTCTCTGCCAGCAGAGTCTGACTCTCTCGCGCTTCTAGACTCTCTCTCTCTCTCACTCTATCTCTCTTTATCCAACAACTTGTATGAATGTGTTTTCCATTTTTCCGGCTTTCTGGAGACGCCTGGTAAGCAAGCCTTTGGCGATACGTATCAACTGCTTTTGAAATTATTTATAGAATTTGAAATGAGGCGCCAGTGCGTTCCTCGACGGGTTAGTTGCCGCTGGAAAATTATGCTTAGTTTTATTACGTGTAAATAATTAAGAAAGCAAACTTGCCCCGGCGGCACATGTGGGACCAGGGGCACATGTCGCCATATCGACTGCCGGCCCCCTTTGCTTCCTTTCCTTTTTCCTTTAAGTTTTTAGCCCTTTTTTTCTTGCCAAGCTTATGGAGGCCGCCTGGGAACTAATTTCTGCTGCCGCAAAAGTTAAACGAAAGTGTTGCCCGCTGGGTTTGTCTTCTCTAGTTGCTCCTATTTATAGCCAAGTGGTTGCAGTCCAGGACAGCAGGTGTTTACGGTGGGAAAACACCTGGCCACTGCAGCAGGTAAGTCACCAGAAGTTGGAGCAGCACTAAATTGCACTGAGCCCCGTCGAAATTGCGTCTTGATTTGACTCGCACGAGTTCTGTAAACACAAAACACAGAGAATTGGAAATGTCTGGGGAATATAGATAGAGATTAAAATATAGATAGAGTTTTGAAAAGCAAAAGAAAACAAATGTTTATTTTATCTTTCTTTAAAAAGATATAAGACTTATAAGTGAAATAAATACAAATACTTTAAAAATGATTAAATAATATATGTAGTTTTCTGAAACTTTAAGAAAACGTACCTCATTATAAATTATTTATTTAAACTTTTGTAGGAATGTTCTTGAAAAGCTTGACTAATCTTAAATTGTGGGCCACATTTTTTGGTGAGATTAACACATAATTAGGCTAACAAGATACAAGATAAAGATAAGATTAACCACTAGTTACATTATCTGTCTAAGAAATTTTTACCACTTCTTAATCTAATAATTTCAAAGGCTTTAAAGCATATTTTTATACCTATGCGAAATCTTAAATAATAAACTAAGCATTTTATTTCAATTATTCTAAACTTAACATTCAATTAAATCCTCATAAAATGCCAAAACAAATTTAAATAAAATGGTTTAACTTAGCTTAGTTAGTAACACTTCAAAGCTTGCTGTTTTTCAGTTTAAGCTTTATTAAGTTGGTCACAATTTAAGCTTAATTTTAAATTCTATCTTATTATTATTATTCCAAGCTTTTTACATCTCTGATACTTGAAAATCAATTAAAACTATTTACTTGCTATGCCCAAAATTTGATTAACAAATTACAAGGCTGGCAGTTTTTGTTTTGCCTTTCCAAAGCATTTTCTGGCTTTTCCTGAAAAAGTTATCTGCCATTTCGAATTCTTTCAAACAACGCTTTTAATTGCATTTCGAATTTTGTGCTCCATCAGTATCAACAACGGACAACGAAAGTATCTGCCAAACAAGAGGCGGCAAACAAACAGTAGCCACCGCATACTATAGCAAAGGCATATATAGACCGGCATTCTGCCAATGTCGTCGGCGTCGACGGCTCCGGCGGCAGAGCAGCTTTTGGCGCCGCCGACGCAGTTTCCGCCTCGCAATCAGTCGCCAGCTTTTAGCCTCAGTCTCGGTCTCAGTCACAGTCTGTCCGCCGAACGGAGCGCATCGCAGGGCAGTCACACGCGAATTTTGTGCCATCGACTTCGAGGCGTGCTCCACCAGCGATTCATAAAAAATATACAAAATTCGCGTCTCCGGGTGTGGGAATGTGAGTGCAGTGTTTTTTGCCGGCTAAGATTGCTGCACGGAAATAAATGAGGCTCTAAAATCAAGATTCTTTAAATAAATTGATAAATAAAACAAACAAATAAACAAACAAAAATCGTAGAATTTAGTAAATATTTAAAACGGAAATGAACTTTTCGTAATTGAAAGTGTGACTTAAAAATATATTTAAAAAAATATAGAAAAAGAAATATTCCGAAAATAAATATTTAAATAAATCTAAATTATTCCCCAATTAAAAAAACCTGCTTAAAGCTTAGGAATTATTTAAATAATAATTGTAATTTGTAATTTGTTTACCTTTTTATATTAAATATATTTTAAAAATATATTCTAAACGTTTTATTTTATTAATATTTTATCAAAAAACCCACATTTATTATTTTGTTCTTCCAAAAGTTCTGGTTTAATAATTAAGATTAAAATAAAGGCAGTAAACCAACTATAGTAGCTCGCTTTAGTTTTAGAATACCTTTATTCCAGTGCAAAATTGCGTGTGAAATGTAGTATTAGCCTAGTGCCGATCGGTATACTTAGTGTTTTGTGCTCAGCAATCCTTCTGTTCGCCTTTGTGGCTCTGGATTTGGCTTTGTCCCACTGCCGGACAATGGACTGGCCAATGTCAATGCCACTTTACATCTCAACCCCTTCCGACGTTTCCATTGATCTCTTATTCTAAATGAAACCGTTTCGCCTGTTTTGTGTAGTGTAGTGAGTTGCAAGAACGGAATACCCGAGAGTACAAAGGAGCCGGGCATAAAAGAAAAGTGTCTGAAGGCATTGTGAAAAAGTGTCCTGTCTACCGGAAGCTGTCGCCCGAAACTATGCAGCAGTAGAGAGACCCTCATCCGCCAGGGAATACGTGGAAAAATTCATTGCCATTTAAGTGAAGGCTGGTAAGTCCGAAAACTATTTTAAGCGCTTACCTTTGATGGCATCTGTCGGTCACGTAAAGTCCAAAAAATAATGCCATATTGCCCTGCGGTCCACTTGAAGTCAGATATTACCGAATGGAAGGCAAAAATGCACAGGGCGCATTTATAGTTTGCGATAATTGAGTGGGCGTCGCCTATTAAATAACATTTACTTATTTTCTCTATTTTTTATATCGTCTTTAGTCAACGGCAAACAAACTACTCCAAAGGCAAACAAAGCCAAAACAATGGCAATGAACTGAAAATTGACTATGCATGTTTGTGCAGCTCATTAATAAATACGAGTATAACTCGGGGCAAATACAAAGATGTTTACCCATTTTATTTGCATTTATATCATTGCAAAATTATGCAAAAAAGCTAAATATATCTGTTAACAAGGGATGACAATTGAAATTATTACTACATTTTATTATCGAACGGAAACAGGAAAAACGTAATGTTTTCCGTTTAATAGAAATCAAAAAGTAGGGTTTTTTATATAATATTTATTTATAAAGAGTATTTCAATATACTAAAGTTTGCTAACTCTGCCTTGTCTGATTTTTGCCTTCAAGATTTAGAGTCTTAGACATTAATGATCTCCCAACGGCATTATGTTGATTGAGCGATCTCCGGTTTAGCAGCGGAAATTGAAGCTGTCGAGGGGCTAGTCAATATGTCAACTTTCCGCCTGCGAATTTTCCGATTTATGGGTGCACAGCATTAAGTGTACATATATTTTCTTAACGCGATAATTGCATATTGCAGTCGTGTCGAAATAGGTTTGTAATTACTGGATATAAATCGCGGTTTGATAGGTGTCGCAATTCTTCGAAACTGTAATCATTTCTTGGGTGTCGTCTTTGACAGTAGGATTTTCTGTTGAATTAGATTTTGCAATGTGTGATATTCATATAAATTGCCTTAAAACTGGGGTCGATTATAGAGGAATTATGTGGTAATTTAAGTATTTAATAACAAAATGTTTATAGTTCTTCAAAATGGGTTGGGCTCTGGATTTTTTCTTTCAAATTATGAGCAAATAAAGTTCTTAAAGCCACTCATAATTTTTTATACCGCAAGTATTGCTCTACTCCTTATCTTTATTTTCCGTTGCTATGTACTATATTTGTACAAATTTAATGTATTATTTTTAAAAATAAACAAATTAAAAAGCCATCTTTTATGACTTTCTTTTGATTTGCTGGATTAGCATATGCATGCAAATTGCAACATTAAAATTGTACATAGAAATTAAATTGATAATAAAAATAAAATGATTAGGCGGCCAACTGATTGAACTGGCAAGTCTTAAATTTAATTTTATTTTATATATATAAACTTGTTTTTACCCCACCCACCATATACTGTTTATAGCCACCAAATAAGCCTGGCTTTATCTCCATGCGGGCTGTCCCCAACTTGTCTTAATTAAATGGAAAATGGCAAATTCTACGGAGCTACGGTAGCCCGCGTTTCGCCCAAATTGACGGGACAGGACTGAAAGTTTTGACAAAAAACATTTTCGGTACACATTTGTTAACTGTGGGCCTGACATGGCGTCAGTGTTGAAGGCTCCCCTTCCCCTTTGTCGCCGACTCTTGTGACTCTAATTCGTGGCAGCAGCAAGAGTGGGACAACCGACAACCGCCTGAAAAACAAATGTACTTTGATGTAATACACATAAACATTTGCACGATGCGAATAACTGCAAAAGGGAACGCCACCAATATTAGTTGGAAAAAGAGGGCGTGAGGGTGAAGAAGGGTGAAAATTAAAAATGGAAAAGGGGACTCTGTGTAATGAAACCAGAACAACTGAACACACAACAATGTATGCCAATTTAGGAGCCTGCTTGCCTGCCAGCAGCACCTCTCCGAGAACATGTATAAATCTTCATGAGTCAGTGTCAGAAACATGTACGACTTTTCACTAAAAAAGCCATAGATGCAAATATTCAAATGAATTAAAATTTGCCACCAATTTGCATTCGATGTCGTCATGTCGTGCCATTAACACATAACACTGACTCAGGCCGAGCGGCGTGAGCAATCACTGCAGGAGATAACTGGGGGGGACCTACGTCTCAATTAGGTCATTTGTGAATGGTTCTCGCGCCAACATTGCGAAATATTTAAATTAGAAACAGGCCCAGTAGTATGTAGTATCCGCCACTTGTTGCCCGATAAATTCCGCATATTCGCATCTCATATTAATATTGTTAAACGAAACCAGGCAGTTGGTGCTGAAAGATCGAGAGGGTCCGGTCCGGTCCCTCGCCAGCCAGCTGTCGGCAAGTTAGCGGTGCAGATAGAGAAAAATAGGGGAAGGCCCCCGAGAAGAGCTGCGAAATATAATGTATTTAAATTCAGTTATACCAGAAAAATAGCTTCAACCTTTTTGGGTTGTAAAATTTAATGAAATAAAATAAACAAATTAAATAACTTGTATTCTGTGTAGTGTTTTGAACTAAATTATAATTTATTCCATTTGTTTTTATCATTAAATAACTTTCCTTCTGAATATAAATACAATTTCCCTCAGTGCTTTGCCAAAGTAAACTCCTAAATCAAGTAGCTGGACTAGCTGCGGTAAAAAAACAGCTCCAAAGGTAACAAAATTAACAAAATATATATATATGCCGCAAAAATAAATAGCCAGAAGACGAACAGGTTTGAGGCATTAACCTGGCCTTACACTCGGATTGACTTTCAGATGCAGTTGCATCCCACAGATGCGAAGATACGTGGTTCGGCCCGAGTGAAAATCGCTGTCCGTGTCCATGTTTACATAAATATTAGCTCGCCGGCGTTGCGCATAATTGTTGTGAAAGATTGCCGTGAATTATTTGCGGTGGGCGTGGCATGCGGGCTTCGGATTAGTCCTAATCAGCATTTTGCATTAGAGGCAAACTTTCCCACGATCGCCGGTCATAAGGTTTGAATTTTGATAAGGCTTTATTTTTGTAAATTTTATATTTTCCCCTGGCTCTATAAATATTTTCAAGCACTGGGACTTCCCCTTTAATGCATTCAAAGCTTTTTTTTGTTGTGTACATTTTCTGATTTTGGCTTTTTGATTTTACCAGAATTTCGTCTGCTGCAATTCCATTGAATCATCGTGACGTTATTTCGCTGACCTTGCCATTACGTTTTTATCCATTGCATTCATGCTGGGGCTTTATTTTCGTTTTCGGAACTTGTTGTCATTGTTTACAGGCCCCCAGGACAATGGCCATTGTCCCGGGTTGTTTATGCATTTTTCTTAAAAAGCAAGAAACAAAGGAGTCTCATTTAATCATAATTCCCACTGATTGCCGATGTTAAGCAACTTTATATTACATTTTCATCACCTACGAGAATCATTTGGGCTTAATAACAGAGCTGTCCGACCCGCGCCTTTTAATTGCCCTTGTACGATAGCAATCTGTTGCTAAATAATATCATTTTTAATTTATGCTAAACGCCAAGCGCCGTCACCTGGACTGGCGCCTCGGAATCGGTATCTCCACCGATTTGCCTGCCCGTGTTAACAATAATTGGCGGCAGCCGCCTTTGAGCGCGTGCGCAACGCAACCCGTTTAATCTAATTTTGTTTAACCGTCTGTGGGTAGCTGGCATAAGTATATACATATGTATATTAATTTCGGCCACTATCTGCTCGCCCGATCGAAAGACAATTAGCCAAATAAGTCGTCGGGGAGCAGGGACCCGTGCTAGGTCTTAATTAATTGGCATGCATTGTGTGTGTTGTCGGACTTGATGCGATGCCAAGTTGGCAGCGATTATCCGCATCGATAGGCGCGACTGGGGGGAGTTATGCAAAAGTAGCAGGCCACTTCGAGGGCACTGCAAGAAAATATATGTATTAATTGGGGGATTAATGGAAAGACTGCACAAGAAATAGTAAGCTTATTGCCTAATGGGTAAAGTGAAAAAATTAAATTTGAAAAGTGTTATTTTGAAATATATTTTAGGTATGCAAATCGAGCGAAAAGTTTGATGTAAAATATCTTAAAAATATCTTATTATATAAAAGAAACCTTTAAATAAAATAAAAAATATTATTTAAAATTTTAAAATATATAAAATGATATTATTTCTAGTTGATATAATTTCTAGTTTTCATCTTGTTAATAAAATCAGCTTTTAAAAAACCCTTTTTTAAATTTTAAATTTCACAACATTTTTATTATTTAAAATCTTTTGCAATTTCCCTCCGTGTAGTTAGTCATAAATCTTGAATGCGCTTTATCTCCAATCTGATCAGTTAGAGTTGGAGTCTGGTTTCGGATAGGATTGTGGTTGTCCTCCACTTACTGATCTTTTTTCAACTTCTCATTCGCCAATTTATGCAAACTTTGGAAATTGAAATTCATGCATACTCATTCAGTAGACATCAATTTGACGTAATGGGAATTACTTTACATATTACGACTAAATTTGCTTGCGATCGGGAGTTTGCAATGCAATTACTTAAAATATAAATTCTAGTGTGCAAACTAGTTCTCTGCCTAATGATGTTAGCTCCCAGACACGATCGCCAATTTGAATTTCTAAATCAATTAAATGCGAATATAAACAAACATAAACTATATACTTGGTATTTCCACTGCCCACGTGCTGGGTGTAGGAATATTTTTTGATATCTGAAGCAATAAGAAATATGAAATATGGACGGGGGTTCTGTCTGTCAGTCTTGTCTAAAACTTTGTCACGATTTCTGTGTGGCCGAACATTTCAATTTGGATATCATTAATTGAATCTGTAGAATCTTTAGAAGGTAAACCTGAAGATTGCCTCTTTCATCGGGTCTTTTGTAGTATCAATTTATTATTGAATGGCTTGGCAGGTCATTAATGTCTTTACTCAGTCTTTCAAGGCGCCAGTAAACTCGTCTATATACCCAGTGCATTAAGATGCTCGGGCGGATTAATCAGATTGCGTAATGCGTTGATGGATTCAATGAGCGTATCCTCCTATATGGCGCTTTGACATGCAGATTTATATTTTCAATTAGATCAGAAATGCTATTTTTTGATATCGCTCTAGAGTTCCTATTTTTAGTAATTTCTAGAGATGAACCTGTTCGTCGCGTGCTCCTCATAAATTCACATTTTATATGGAGGCTTACAAAATACTTTATGCATTGGCGAATCAAAACGAGGAGGAAGACATCTCTTTGATGACGCAGCTGTCCCATAAATTCCCAACTAACAGATTACATTATAATGTGTTGTTTTGCTGCTATGCAGAAAATTCTAGCCAGCTATAGACTGACATATTGTTATATTTTTTGTACGTATAGCCAGCGACAATGAACTAAATACGCGAGACGTGTGTGCATGTTAATATATTTATTTATTACTTCATTTCATTATCTCTGGCAGGGGCACGTCGACTGGGGGACAGAGGATGGGGGTCACTTAGGCGTCGGCGGGAGTATTCATGGCACTCGTTTCAATTAGGCGAGGGAGAAAAACCTTTGACTAATAGCCACGTATGCGTAATGCGCCTTTAGCCAGGCAGGAGTATGTGACTTATCGACATCTATCGTGTCGTGGCTTCCGTTTCCTGCTTTTGGCAGTCAAGTGCCACTCGACGACGAGTCGCTACTTAACCTCTCAAGGAGTCGTCCGGCCACCCTCTCACTCACATTGATTATTAACACAAGGATGCCCCTCGTGTGCGTGTCCAGGCAAGGAGATAGCGCCTCGAGGAGTCGCATCGCCGCCAAATGGATATTAGATTTCTTTTGGCCAGGACTTTGACTCTGAGTTAATAGATTTTTTGTGTTTATCTGGTGACAGGCGGCGCACTCATTGATTGCCAATCAACTCCCATCAAATGGGATTCGGTTGGCTTTAATTCCAGGCTTTAACTCACAGATACGCTATATATATTTATGCTGCCAAGCTGATAACAGGCTTTTGGCCAACGGCAGGCCATAAATACGCTTTCCCAGTTCATATCAGTGGCCGCATTACGCATACGCCAGCGAGGCCTAGGCCACAAAACTAGCCAGCGCTTAAACAGATGATGAATGTTGCGGACCGCTTGAAATCTTCCCCATCCCTCTTCATCGAAACGAAGCATAATTCCTGGTTTTATTTTCGCTGGAAAAAATATAAATTCACATGTACTCATTCGTACATATAAAATATTTCCCGACAACATTTTAATTTTATGCGAAAATAAGCAATAACAACAAAGAAGACAAATTGGAAATAAACCGAAATGTTTATAGGTCTTTTATGGGTCCATGCAGTTGGCCCTACATCTGTTGCCACAAGGTCAGGCTAGTCGAATAATTCCATAACAATTGGACGGACAGACAGGCGGACGGATGGACACATTATTGTCTCCCAGGCAGCTGTCGTCTGGGGGAAGTGTGAAATTTAATGCTATTTTTAAAGCGAAGTGAATTTTTTTTTGGGTTGTAAAAAAGTTGTTTGTTGGTTATATCTCTATTTATAAATTTGGTTAATAAAATAAGGGAGTTTGCATATTTTCGAAAACAATTTTTAACAAAAATTGAAAATACTTTTAAAAGTTTTTTTGAAAATAAAAAATCCAGAACTTATAGGCAACATTTATTTTAAGAAAGCAATTAGGTTGAATTTATGGATCATAAATTACTTTAATAACCAGGCAAATGTCAAATGATAATTGTCTTCTCCTAAAAAATAATTCAATTCTGGTAAAATGTAAAAATATATAAAATATTAAAAAGTTTTCAGAGCTTTATATTGAAATTCTTTAAAAATTTAGAAAACAACTCCAAAGAATCATCTCCAGATTTTCTAAAAATATTGTTTATTTTTAGTTATAATTTTGGCGACTTGTCTCTATTTGCATACCATCAAAATTTCCATGGAAAACAAAATTAATAATGTGTTTTCCTTTTTTAAATCTTCATTGGCCGCCTCACAGCGACTGGTGGCCACAATTTTTATGAACTTTTGCTCCATTTCGAGTTACACTTTTTGCATTGCGTGGCTGGCCAACTGCCAGGAGCGGAGATATAGCCAAGAAAAAAAAATATAAGAAAACAACCAGGGAACAGTCGGTTTCCCCCTTTCGAGACTTGGTGATTCCAGACTCCGTGAAATACGGAGGCCACCCAGCCAACCTTGAATCCCGTGGCGAAATCAAGAGTTCAACTACCTATTTGGGTTTTGGTGCGTTGCCGGGGATCATTGATCAATTTTTTGCTGCCACTTTCAACTGGCTAAAAGATGTCCGAAGAAATAAAAAATAACAAACACACATATTGCATGCGAGATAAGCGAGAAGAGGCTATAAATAAATGCAAAGCATTATAATGACAGCAATAACGAACACGCTGATGTCTTGGCACACCCCATTCATCAAGTTCGATGGGACACGCACGGCCGCAGCCTCAGATCTGGAGATCTCCTCATCCGATTCCGATTCCGATTCCGAGTCCCCCCTATTCGCATTTCCATATCCAGTCCGGAGAGTGTGGACCCCAATCTCCCTCTGATGATGCACATTTCATTGAACTTTTTCGCTGTCCGCGCCTTGGTTTTGGGGATTGCGACAACATGTTGCACATGGCGGAGGCCTTCCAGCTAAGTGCAATATGAGTAGCACTCGTCGCTTAGAGATTATTTAAATCGCTGCCAGGCAGCTGGTCTATTACACAGAGGAAAAAATTCCATTTTTTTTGTTTTGGAATTAGATAAAATATTAATTTGTAATTGAGAGTTAATTTTGTTGCAGTTTGATTAGCAAAAGAGTCTTTATTCAATGCCAAATATTTGTAACCTTTTGAAACCTTAAATTGTCATTAAGTTTTTCCTTTTTTAAGAACACATTTTCCCTTTCAGTGTTTTGATGAAAAGAGAAGCATAATTTACAGTGGCCGTTTTAGCTTCTGTTTTTCTCCCGCAAAGTCAAATGGCAACTGCAGCGGCAACTTAGCCACGTACTTGGGCCCAATCGGGGTCACAAACAAAATGAGAATTAAAATCGAGATCGCGATCATACGGTGTCATTTCTGGTTATTTATAATTTTTGTTTTGGCTTTTTTCTAGCGTTGTTTTTTCTGTCTGGCGATTCCGTTTTTATGTTGCCATTTGCCTACATCATTATCAAGGGAATTAACCCGAATACTAAACACGGCGATGATGCCTCCCTGTGGACCAACCACAAGGAGTAGTAAATGTGAAGAATATTTGCTTTACCTATTTATGCCACCAGAATCTACATAATAATCCCTTAACAATGGATTTTGGTATTTATTGCCATTGTTATATATTCATATTTCATATATAAAATTCCGTAAATAACCTGGGAAAATTGTTTCCATTGTTTCCATTGATGCTGTCAGTCAAATAAGTGATATATTTTTGCCACTTTCCCTCTTGATGTTTCAATGACCCCAGTGTGAAAAATTGGATAAATAAATATTTGCGAAATTCCTGGGAAAAAACTCAAGTTCAAAGTTCTTGATTTGTATAAAGCAGATAGCGTTTATTGCACCTGTGAATACTATGAATAGAACAGAGTCGTCAAATGTATTTTATGCCTAAAAGCTAGGCACTTCCTTCATTATTTTTTGTTTGTTGATTTAAATATATTTGTGAAAGGCAATTAGTTCTGAGAAAAATATTGTTTTACAATAAATCATCACAATTTATGATTGAAAAATAAATTCAAAATATATTTTCCTTTTAATACCCAACTTATACAATCAATTTGCTTCTGTCTCAAAGGCAGTAATTGGATGCCCTGACAACAATGTAGTAATTATATAATTAACTCGGCTCATCTTGCATTCTCTCCTCTCTCCGGTTGCTTTCATTGAGGCATTGAGGCCTTCCCATTTCATGCCCTGAATGTGGGTCTCGATCATCCATTTATAATGATTATGCCTCGGCAACCAAATCCCACTCTGTCAGCTGGCCAGTATCAGATTACGCCTTGGGCTTTTATCGCTTTAGCCATTCAAGCCATCCACAAAACTCTAAGTTGCAACAGTTGGTTTGGTCTCGGCTTAAGTGACTTTGTGGATTGGCAACTTGTATTCGGATGCATTCTCGCCTTATTTATGCAAAGCTCTTTGTAAAATATTTCCCACCTTAAATGCAGACACTTAAAGTGTTAAACATTCGACCCAATCACATTGCCAAACGTGTTGATATGAGCGTACGTGTTAACCTTAAAAATAAATAAAGTCAAATTTGGCATGCAAATCCTTTAAAATCAAACAAAGGGAATTGCAAAGGGCGGGTTTGGGGGCGTAACAAATAAGTCAAGGCCAATAAACGTCGGCAGGCGACATGCCAGCTGACAGCCAACTCTTTGGCATCCCTCCCGGTTTGAGTCTACTACACGCAGAAATACAATACATACAACCCCATCCCCACGGCAAGTACATCACAAAACAAATTGGAAAACATAAAATCAACAGAGCTAATAGTTCACTTAGGGGCGCAGAGCCGGCGACAAAAAGTACGCGACGAACCGAACAGTGCCCTTTAAAAAGTTTTACAAGGCAATTGGAATAGTGAATACTCTTGGCAGAAAAAATATATAAATATAAAAGGTAGTTTATTGTATATTAATTTCTTTGGAATTTCATTAGAATATATTAAAAGTAATTAGTTACTTTTCTTAGATTAGGATAAACTAGACCTTCTAGATATTCTTTTTCACCTTCACTTAGGGTACTCCCAGTCTGCGGCTGTCTTCATGACAGTTGCCGGTGCTGGTTCTGCCTCTTTTGCTGTCAGGGCAAGATGGGTCTTTGGTCTCTGGTCTCTTGTCTCTGGTCGCTCGCTTGGATGACATAGTGGCACAGTTTTCCGTGAGCTCTTGGGCTGGCCGTCTGCGACCGGGAGAGCCCCCCAGTCACATTGAGCCGATTTACTATTGAAAATAAAATTTTATTAGAATTTTCCACACTTTTTGTGTCTCCTACCGAACTCTGGGGGTTTCCCTTCATTGGCTCTTCTTTGGCGGTCTTCGTCATACCGCCTTTAAATGTGCAACGCTCTGACGACTTTTGGATTTGATGTGCGCAGCTTTTTTACGACACTCAGAGACGAAATTTTTTTTTGATTTAAAACAAAAAGTGGGGAATTTTAGCCGGCACACGCAGCTGTTGCTGCTGCTGCTGCTGCTGCTGCTTCTGCTGCTAGTTTGAATAAATTTTTATTGCTTATTGGTTTTAGAAATTGCATATGGTACGGGCGGAAAATGACCGGCGGTTACAAAGCGGAAAATCATAATGACTCATAAATTCATGAGTGAAATGTACGAAAACTTTGATTTGATTTGGGCCAGGCCAAAGCGTTTTATTTATTATGACTCCGCTTTCGACACTTTCGTGGGCATTTACATGAACCGCGCTCCGTCCACGCCCAAGTTTGCCGGCTAGGTCCCAATAATCGGCCGTACGTGCGTCCCATTCTAAGCAAACAGCCGGAGTACAAGTATTATTCTGGGCCTGTGCCTTCCCGGGAGCCAGAGCCAAACAATTGCGTGTGCCTCTAGCCACAGGCGAGGTCAGAGCAGAAGCATTGGAAACTGGAAACTGGATATGCTTGGCGGTGTAATTGAGTGGTTGCAGGAACATCCTCACGATTTGCTGTCGGAATATTTAACTAAAATATATTTATACTGAATTTTGATCTTGAGTTGCGGCCACTTCAAAGATACCTATTTGATTTTCAAACAATTGAATGCTTTGAAATATTATTCCTTATATTAACAAAGATTTGTATGCTCTTTCAATATGCATTATTTTATAATTATAAATTTTTAAAAATATTATTTCAACCTCTGCTGTATATATAAAGGCGGCACCTCACGCGAGACTGAAGGGGTCGCCTCTGACATTGGCCACGCGGTGCGCTACGCGGTCCATGCTGCACGTGCTGGCGGCTTTCCGTCTGTGAACTGCATAAACGCTGCCTCATTATGTCAGGGAGCACACATAGTGAGGAACATGGAACAGCCAAGGGTGGCAGGAAAGAGAGGCGGCCCAGAATCGGCAGGAATTTCGTATGTTAATGCTACAAAATCAAATTCCTCTTGGGGGGATTGTTCAATTTGTAGAGCTGTTTGTTTTTTGCGCCTAATGATACCATTAAGTGGTCTGGGCAGATTGTGGAACAAGCTGCTCGAAGCTGGGAACAGAATGATGTAAGTGCACGCACGTATGTAGACAGCACTTGATGATTTGCAAGTCGAAAAAAAAGCCTTTTTGGATTAGGAAAATATAATTCAGGAAGCTTGTCGCAATTTGAGTAATTCTTTTTTGAGACGTGATGTTATTTGTGGTGTTTGTTTCTTTTTTTAGCTTTTGATTTCATTGGAATTTGAAATTGCTTATCAGAGTATGACTCATTCTAAGGTACAAGGAATTCCTTTCCTCTGATTTTGCTTAGAAATAAATTATTTAAAAATTTAAAAAATATTTGCAATCATTTGGGTTTGGAAGGCTACATAGTCAAGTCGGTTTTATGAATATACAATGTTTAGCTAGTTTTTCCAAGTGTTTATTCTCAATAATTAATATTTTACGACTTTTCCTATTAAGAGATACTCATAAAATGAAAGCATACTAAGTGCACAAATTAAGATACGGATCAGAGCGGTTTTTTTATATTATTATATATGTATAGTTCCATAGTTCCCATGTGGTTTGAAAAGCCAAACAATCGATGTATCATGACGATGACTAACCGATCGCCGAAATGTTTTGGGTGAACTGTCAGCCGGCTAATTGAGACGAGAAAACACTTTTACTTAATGCTCACAATTGAAAGTAATTTGCATTCCAGGCCCAAGGAAAAACAACAACAAGAAATATTGAATGCGGCGTGAAAGTCACGACTCCAAATGTTGTTTCTTGTCCGATTCTTGTTGCCTAAGTCGCGCCTGATAAATATTAATTGTCCGCTGACAATTTGAGGTCAGCGGCATAGTTTCCGAATGTAAATTGTATCTGAGCCTTGTATCTATATCTGCTGGGTAGCTGGCGCCCATTAATTGCGTTAGATTATGCACATATGGCAAGTGGAGTGGCCAGAAAAGTGGCTTGGGAACTTCTCTAAATAAATAAATAAAACAAGCTCCGGTTTATCAGCTGCCCTTGGCCACGGGCAATTACACAATATATACGTAGAAGCCAGAAGCTGAGCTCACAAATGATTTATTGGCTGTGCGATTAGGGCCTTAACGCAGCCGAGTTGACAAAAATTGTATTTATGGGATCATGATTCACATTGATCTCTGACATGCCGAACTGACACAGTGCCCCTCATAAACAAAGTACTTTTAATCTTTGGTTCTTTTGGATTCTAGGTGTGTCCCTAAGTTTTGTAAGCAAGTTTACACAGCAAAAAATATTATCTTTTGATTTCTGATATAACAAATGTTAATTATAATTTGTTATATTGTTAAAAAATCTAAGAAAATCGCGGTATTTTCAAGAGAATTTTATTTTATAATAAGTTTTAAGAATAATAAACACAGAGGCCTTTTAATTTTTTTTAAATTTGTATATGCCGAAATCTGCCATTCCTAATTACCATTATTTTTGTAATCTCTACAGCCGATCTGCCTGACTTCGATCCCATCCAGTGACGCATAGTTCGTTCCGTTGAAGTCTGCGAATTTCGTTTGGCCAAAAGAAGACCGACCGCAGAGTTGTGGGGCTTCCAGCTGAACTATCTTCTGGGTGCGGGCATTGGCTGGGTTTGGGAATCGAAATGGGATTGTGAATGAGAATGAAGGGCCTGCGGTTGGCTGGGGGACTGCAGGGGTAATTACCAAACACTGCCCCCGCCAAGTGGGCCAAAAAGCGAGCCGTGGGGACGCTATGTCGCCCGTCTGCATATAATTTCAGCAGCGGCCAAGTGTGCGACTCGTGTTACCAATATGTATATACCCGGGCCAATAATTGCGGGCGGCGCATAAAGTGTCTGGTCTGCGGTCGGTTTATTTCCACGCACAAGTGTCCGTTTGAGTGGATCTGTTTGTGGGCATAATTTGAACTGGCCACATTTGTGTATTGATTACAGATTGAAACGGAAGTTCCTCTTCAATCGAATCACTTTGAATAAATTCTGACCTTTTGTTTATCTTTTATTTCATTTCAGCACCGGCTGTGGTCAATATGCGTCTACTAATGCTGATATGGGTTATGATGAGTGCTTTAATGGCTACAGTCCTGGGTTCCTTTGAACTTATAGGACAGTCCATCAAAGGTGGGTTTATAATATATTAATAAATAAATATATTTTTTATCAAAGCAGAGTCATATTCGAATATTTATGTAAAGTAATAATTTATACATCTGAATAAATGAAATAAAAAGTCGACTTTTGGGCTCTTAAATGTTCCATTACTGCCAAGCGAAAAGTGTAGTCTAGTGTAGGGGATTTCCAACTGCAATAAAGACCACTTTACTACTTCCACCGTTTCTATAATTACCGAGTGAGACACTGACGCTTACCCTTTTGCAGATGCCCTGGCCGAGTATACGCTGACGGACATCATGAACAACAACCAATTTACGGGCATCGAGTTCGGTGAGGCGGAGGACGGTTTTCCTGCCTTTCGTTTCCTGCAGACGGCGGACGTGAAATCGCCATACCGCATGCTCTTGCCCGAGAAACTGTACGAGTTCGCCATCCTGATCACTTTCCGGCAGAGCTCGCCGAAGGGCGGCTACCTGTTCAGTGTGGTCAACCCGCTGGACACCGTTGTCCAGCTGGGTGTCCACCTGTCGCCGGTGGTGAAGAACAGCTACAACGTATCGCTGGTCTATACGCAGGCGGACCAAAGTATTGGCCGCAAGTTGGCCAGCTTCGGTGTGGCTCATGTGCCGGACAAGTGGAACTCGATCGCTCTCCAGGTGCTCAGCGACAAGGTGTCCTTCTACTATGACTGCGAGCTGCGCAATACCACGCCAGTGGTTAGGGAACCCATCGAGTTGGTCTTTGACTCTGCCTCAACGCTCTACATTGGCCAGGCGGGCTCCATTGTTGGCGGCAAGTTTGAGGTAAGTTCTGCCGGCGGCCAATTTGATTTTTACTTTGATCTTTGACTATAATTGCAAAAGGGAATAATTTTCGAAACGCCAGCGAGTACAGCGAGATGAATGTGAGTTGCTTAAGATTTTAATTGTAATTGAAGAGGCTTTTTATTATCGAAGAGGGTAGGGGGTTCAATTGTTCTATTGGGAAATCTTTTTGAGTGAAACTTCATTTTTTGACAAGGTCTCTGGTTTATTTATATAAATACCAGATTGAATATTAATCGTTCTTAGTTATTAAGTACATTTTGTTGTTGTTGTGCAATGCCTTTTAAGAAGGCCTAAGAGCTTTTCACCACTTTACCCTTTGGACTGTCTGCTAGCCACCCTTAAGTGGCGCCATTTGGCCATCTGGTGGTGGAAATTGGCAGTCACTCAGCGGCCTTGCAACCCTCTTCGCATATTTCCCACTCAACTGACTTCACTCAAACGCTGAGTTCAAACTCAATGAGCGTTTTTGAGCCATGCGGGCTTGAGTCGGAGTAAGAACATTGCGTATACGCGTCGTGGGCACTCACTCGGTACTATTCGCTCTCTGGAAATTCAGCGCTCGGCGCAATTCAGCAGCCGAATAGCCGAGTAAACCGAGGCGGCACGAGGCAGCCTGTGTTGTCTGTGGCCCGAACAGATTGCTGTGATTTGATGGGGCTCCTTGGGCGGCGAGTGCGTTTACCTTTTCAGTTGCGTTCGCGTTTCCCAGCAGTTCAGATGGCCACTCGGCCGGGTCTAAGATGAACTTCTCGTTGCCGCCGTGCTGTCGGTCCACGTCTAGGCACTCTGCCTCGTCCTCGTCCTGGTCTTCGTCTTCGTCCTGCTCGTCTTCGTCCTGCTGCCTTCCGGACGTCGTGAGTGGCACTACAACGCATACGACGGCTACTACAGCAGCAGCGAAAACAACTGCAAATGAAGCCCTTGTGCTGGCTTAGCCGCAAAAAATGAAAGTGATTTATTTGGCCGAATGAAATATGCTCGCCTAAGTGAACCTAAGTGACTGGCCCGGAATCGAGTCAATTAAAATTCAATTATGCGACCAAAGATGAAGGAGAGGCCGCGCAAGCGTTTGAAAATTCGATCGCTGAACTCCTGAACTCCAAACCGTAAACCAAAGCTGCCGCACAAGTGTTCCCCCCCCCGAGAAATATATGAATATCCTGGCAATCGATCATATCAGTAAAGAACGCACATATCGCGAATGGGAAACAGTCCCAAAGGATATCAACGCCAGATATCAGACTAGCAATTACCGTTACCCTTGTTATACCAGTTGCAATTGTTATATCGCGTCGTCTTCGTCATCGTTGTTTTCGCGAGAAATTCGTTAGGAACTCAGTTCTGAAGTGGAGGAGAAGGCAAACTAAACCCAAGCACATTCACTGTCCAACTCCCACCAGACAAAAACATAAAAAAACACACAAAAAAATCTGCACTCTGCGAGCTTGTTCGAATGGAAATCAATCAATTGCACAATGCCAAAGTGCATGTGGTGTGAAAAAGTAAATTAATTGCACAGCACGACGTCAAAGCTAAGAAACACACCGAACGGTTGGCGCGGTTAAAACGATAAATAAAAAATTAAATTAAATAGCGAAAAGTACAATAAAGAGAAAAACCGAAAGCACCATAACATGTGCTGTCATTTGTAATTACAAATGAGCCCGAATAAATCGAATCCATAATTCACAATTACAATAAATTTTAAAAGCAAAACTCATACCTATAAATAAAGCAAAGTATTTGCAATTAAATTATCTGTGATTTTTGTCAACATATTCAATATTTTTGCCCCGCGTGCGTGCATAAACCCAGTTTAACCCTTAAACGTATTACATTGCATATCCCGCATATCGCAAATCCCATAATTTAAAGTGACTGACTAGTGAGATCCCAGTGCGTTCGTTGTTCGTTGGCTTGAAGGTAAATATGGCCGGATGGCATAAGGGCCCCTCGTCGCACACAAATGGTTTGGAATGTCGCCCATCAAATTGAACACGGTTCGCGCATAAATTATGACACGCTGGATGGTCCGGGTCAAAGCCCCAAGTCCTGGCTATATGACCAGGATATAGAGGGCCCCATTTGGATTGGCTGGCGCGCCTAAATCAATGGCAAACTCATTAAAGCGCCAGCGAAAACTGTTTTCGCCCGACGCGTCACTAACCACAGACAGAGCTGGCTTTTTCCTCATATCCCAGCTCCCAGCTCCGAGCTCCCATTACCCATTTCCCACTCGTCACAGGCCTTCCACTTTCCATTTGCCCAACTTCCCACCCATTGCTCCTGCATATGCATATTAAAGCAGCACAGGGCGTATGCGTAATATGTATACATTTATAATACTGTGGGCTGGCCGCCCGCCTTTTGTCTTTGCCTTCGCTCGTTCGCTCGGCGTTCGGCATTCGGCGTTCCGCGTTCTTCGCATATGGCCGAAAGGCAAAGGAAAATACGTTTTATTTATTAAATAAAAACGCTGGCAAGCGATGGCTGCCGCGGTCTGGATTTTAATGGGCGTCGGGAGTTGGCTCAAACAAAAGGGCCCAGCACGGCCTCGTGAGCATAAAGCGAAAGTTAACCCTTTAAAGGACTAGACGACCGACTGAAAAGTATGGCGGCTTAAACTTTAAAGTCCTTGGCCATTTCAGCAGCATTTAATTGCATATGATGATCTCTCTGAGTGCAGCCTGCACAAAATTTCAATTACAAAACAAACTTTCCTCTGCTGTTCTCTCGGCCTAAGTGATCATAAATATTCATGGACCGCCATCTCTGGGCCTGGTTATGTGTGTGTGTACTAAGCTAATATGCATTAAAATATACCAGTCTGATTGCTTTGTTTTTGCTGTTTGCAGCGTTGACTTACAACATCCCTCATAATATGTAATTTTGATTCGTAAATTTATCAATTTATCTTAATAATGCAATATTACAGGCCATTATGCCGACACAATTTTGAAATTCAATTTGTAATGTTTATTTACATATCAGGGCCAACTCCCACTCGATTGTGTTGGAAATTAGTTTTCGACTAAACACTCACTCATGTCCTGGCCATCAAAAGCATACGTTGGCTCGCATGAAATTGACCAGTTTATATTGTTTTGTTAGTTCATAGTTGGTCAATATGCTGCATGTAGCCAAAAAAACACATACAAAAGTGTTTGGTTTAAAAAATAATTGCTTTGCTGTTTTCATTGAAAATATAGTTATATTTTGTTATTGTTTCTGGCATTCTTAACTAGGCCAAGTTCTTGGATTTAAGGCAAATGTTGCTAAAATGGATTAAGGGAGAGTTGTAGAATTTTATATTGAAATTTAAAGAAAATCATGAACAAGAATGCTAAAATGATTTTTAATATAATTGTACTTTGCCTTTGGTTTTTTTTTATTTACTAACAGAATAAATATAATTATATTCACTCATTCAAAACAAAAATTTTATTTTTACTAAATCTAATCTTAAAACAAGTCTTAATATTTCTTAGGGCCTTATGAATTGACTTCCGAATTTTCTAATAAATAAATTATATGCGAATTCATTGACTTTGATTACTTTTCCATCATTTTTACGACATTAGATCCCTTTTTCAGTACTCATTTACCGCATTTATTTCTGCTTGAAGAACGTCCATGAGCTTTTTACCCAAACAACCCGAACACATGTATGGTACCTTTTGTATTTATTCCCATAAATGGATTTTTTATTACGTCTAGAGCTGCAGGTCGTTAAAGTCGTACATATTCGGTGCCTATTTTATGAACGTTGGTGGGTCTAGTGGGCTGCTGAGGCTCTGGCAGCCACATAAAACCCTTACAAAAATGCGAACTGAACGGAAATGTCTTTGATGGCTTTAGAGTATGGAGTAGGAGTAGGAGGGTATAACGACAAACTATGATTATTTTGTAATTTTATGGCTACCCCAAGGCGAGAGGCGAGAGGCGGAAATCCATACCAACCAATGGGGCGTCACCAATAAACATAAATTATGCAAATTTTTGACTTTAATTATACGAGCTGATAGCAACGCCCCACATTCCATTCCATTCCATTCCCAAAACCCATATCCCTTATCCGTGTGCGCCCGATTATTTGGGTTGTTATTAATTAAGCTGAGACTTCATGAGCGCGTTTTAATCATTGGGAACACGCGTCCCCGTTCCCACCGTAGCGTAGCCCCTATATGGTGTCCTGTGTGCGGGGATAACATGGGTTGTGGTAGGAGCTGGGGGACACGGAGGAGGAGCTGTCAGACCGTTTCTGCTTATCGATCAAACGCTCACAGAAGTCACAGAAGCCTGAGGTTACACATTAGACATTTCTTCCAGTGACGTTTTGTTTTGTTCCGCCTTCATATTAAGGATACATGTGTGACACATTCCCCCATCCCGACCTTGTCACTGATAACTGCACACAAAGGCCCAAAGAAAATGGGAAGTTTGTGCGGAAAACGGTGCTTATTAAAAATTACATGTCAAACGGAAAACCAGCACAGGAAACCCCAAAGACACTAAGAAAAGAAATAGGAGAGAAAAAATTTGATTCATTTTACATAAAAACATATTCTCAAATTATTTAGAAAATAATTTTTGTATGCTTTTTATCCTTGTTAACATAACTTCCAAATTATATAACTTATTCATAATATAAGAATTTAAATTATTTAATATTTTCATTTTTATTCTCTGTGCACACACACTTACGAGATGAGTTGGCATAAACCTTTTGGTTTTTGGGCGTTGGAGAAGAAGAACCCTTTTTAAATATGTCGCCCCATTATCTTCATTAGGCGCTAATGTCCGAAAAAGGTTTTTCCCCCAACTACTATGTATATTCTCCCCCCTTTTGAAACTTTCTTTTTCCCCTGGCTGGATTTAACTTTTTGGCTACCATGACAACTTCAAAAGTCGTTACTCATTTCTGTGTACTTAATTTGGTAAAAGATATGAAATTTCCTTCTTATCGCACTCCACTGTCCTTTTTTGTGCGCTCTCTTTTTTTTCGTCCTGTTTAAGGAGCAGCAGTAGCATCAGCAAGCTTGCCCCTTTTCATTAAAAGTAGGACTGAGGACCAAAGGAGATGGTAATTTCATTAGAAAACTTGAACCGCGCGTCAAACTTTAAGCTTAAACTCGGCTTGTGTGCCTGCAGTCGCAGAATTTTAATGCCGCGTGAAGAATGCCAAGTTAACAGGAGGCAGGACGCAGGACGCAGGAGGTGAATGGTGGGACTCCGAGGTGTGGGCCAGTCGCTTGACTTGGCATAAAAAAAGTTTCTTTTTGGCTTCCACTTCCACTTTTGGGAGGCACACAAAAAGTTTGTGTTACGCCGCCGCCGCCGCCGACTCGTTGACTCAATAACTGGTTGGTTTTTGGACCCCCCTTTTCCCCTGAAGATGGCCCGAAGGCGGGCCTGAATAGAGGGCGTGTTGCCAGTATTTTTGGAGGCGAGGGCGTGGCCGGGTGTTAAAGACTTAAGGTGAGCGCATGGACGCTGCTGCTGCTGCTGCTGCTGCTCCTGGTGGCTCCAGACTGACACGATTATCGTAATTATGCGCTGGCTGTAGCAGTAGCATACTTTTGTGAGCCAACTCTTAGCCCCGTAATAAGTTGTTGTTGTGTGGGTGTATCTCTCTGAGAGGGTGTGAGTGCGAGTGTGTGCGTTGGCCCAACTTTTGCCGCAATTATGTAGGTTGGCAAAAGTTGCTGCTCGCTTTTTATTTTTATTTTTATTTTACTTTCATTTTTTTCGGGGGTGCACTGGCTCAAGGACACGCTCATAACCCGCTGCGAAACATTCGGCTTATGCCTTTATGCGGTTGCCAAAAAAAAAAAATAAAGAAAATCCTGGAAAGTGAAGAGGTCCTGAAGCAAGACATCTTGCGAACATGTGACCAATTTTCAGAGCTGCCTTCATTCCATGCCTTTTTGACGTTGCTATAATTCAATATTTTTTCCAAATAAACTTGTTGGCAGCTTAACTTTTCGTAAAGTTTACTTCAAGTGCTACCCCCTGACATTTGGGATTAAAAAGGGTTTTAACTTTGAAATTAAATTGGTTGTGTACAAAAATAAATAAAAGAATTGTAATTGAAAAGGAAACAAAATTTAACAAATAATTCCAAAACTATTTAAACTTTGGTTATTAATGAAAGATTTTTTATATTTTTTTGTGTTAAAAAGGTAAAGCCTGCTTTCCATTTCTACAGGGTGTCAACAAGCCCTTTCCACACTTGCGGCCATATTTTTCAGCCGCCACCCTTGGCGCCGCAAATCAGTGAGAAAATGCTGACAAGCGACGGGTGGAAGGCGAAGAAAAAAAAAAAAGAAAAAACGGGAAGCAGAATTAAATAAAACGTATTACATTTGTAGCGTTTACAGGAAGTGAGCGTGAGGGTCGGGGGTCCTTGGTCGAGTGCCTGTTAAGGGGCGTGTGTTTATGTTTATGTGTGTGTATGTGTGTGTGCGTGAGAGCGAGCTCCTTACGCTACATGTGTGAGTGCTTGTGGCATGTGTACAAAAACGCTTTGTGGCGGTGGAAAGCACCTTCCGTCCTCCGGGCAAACATCTTGCGCCAAGGCACTATGGGGAATTTGGCCATTTTTATGGTATTAATTAATAACTTTTAAACTAAGTAATATATTTCGAAACGGTTTTTTTTATTATAATTATGGACTCCATAAGAAATGATTTTTGGAAAAATGGGCGTGGTTCCGCCCTCGCTTGACGATTTTTTTATTTTTATATATATTTTTTTAAGTGTATAAGGTGAATTTTTTTTTTTTTTACTAATATATTTTATAAACATAATAAAAAAAAATACATTGTCTTAATTTTCAAGCTCTTCGTCAGATATAAAATAAAAAACGTAATTTTCATATTCAATTTCTTCATAAAAGAGGTCCAGGCCTCCAAATTCGCTAATAACTTCCATTTGGCACTTACATTAATGCAAAAAAATTAGCTTTTGCCTTTTAAACAGGTAAAATGATTTGACACATTAATATTTATATGTAATTAACTTGAAAAATGGTTTTTTCTTGGTAAAATTTGCTCGAAAAGACCTGCAAAAAAAATTAAATTACGCAGATTGTGCGGATTTGTGCACATTGAGACAAATTGCCTTTTATTTAGAATGAATGCCTCTACAACATATATCGGACGTACAGCAATACAAAGACATATATTTTTTATAGGTCTCTTTAAAGTTAAATATTTTCTCAAAAAAATTTCCTTAGAGGAACACTTAGAAAAATCGCAATATATCAGTAAGACACGCACAGATCAATGTATTAGTACACACAACACATAATAATTACCAATACTATTGGTCTCCATCAAAACTTTAATCAAAAATTGGTTCTACTTTTTAGTTTTTCAATTTCAAAGTAACCGAATAAAAAATAGCTATTTTCAATCACGTGCATTTTGGCTACAACAGCCGACTTTAACAGTGGATAGGCTTAACAGTGCACTGTTAATTAACATTTCTGGTACTACATTTTATAGAGCCATATATTTTTAATATGTTTACATAAAAAAAACTCAAATATTTAAAGTTTGATAAAATGACTAAATACCACGGAAATGGCAAAATTCCCCATAGTGCAAGGCAAGGAGGGGAGTTCGCAAGGTTAATACTTGGCCACAAAAGCCATTAGGCATCAGCATCACAGCCAGCAATATCCCTAAGCCAAAGTCCAGCCGGGTCAAATACACTTGCCGACATCTCAATAATCAGAGATGTGAAAGATATGGCTAGTTGTACCTAGGACTAGGTACCTATTGTCCACTTACAGTTTGGAGAAGGAAGTCAGCGCCGGAAGTTAACTTATTGTCTAATTTTAGGTGTCAGTTAAAGTGAGAAAATTTTATTAACAAGCTTGATTTTATCGTACATATGTTTTCAACTTGAAGCCCTTAAGGTGAATTTCATTTAACGAGAACTCCTGCTTTTGCAATTTACAAGTTCAATACACAAATGCCCGCGACATGTCTGATTTATGGAACCCATGTTACCTTTAACAGCCACCATAATAGGTTTAAAAATATAAATTGTACCCCAACTATAGTACCTTTCCCAGCACTGTGACAAGCGAAAACGAACCAAAACCAAAATCCAAACCATTTGTGTGACGGTGGCAAAGCAATATACCCACCCTCAGCTAATTAATATTTCAATTTATGCATTTTCTTTCAGGCAATTCGATTCGTCGCCGGGTTTTTCGTTTGTTCGTTCGTTCGCGTTGATTTCGTAGTGGCATAAGTGTTGTATATCGAATCGGTGTCGGTGTCGGGACGTGTAAATATCGTACAAAATGGCAATGGTTATATCGACGCGTGCCAAGCTCGTGATTACCGCGCTGATTCTATTCTTCCTGCTCGGCATCGTCCTTGTGACGGGCTCCACGAAGGGATGGTTCAATCCCAACCGCTACAATGGCGAGCGGGTGGCAGCTAGGATTCAGGTAACTAACCCCAACTAGAAAACCCCCCATAACCTCGAACCGCAACAAGTTTTTTGGGTTGCGTTTAAACTGAATGGCATTTCAGACTAATTAAAAAGAACTAGCCAATTAATTATAATCATAATCAACACGTGTCTGGCGGCGCTTTTGACTTCTTTTCCGACCCGCCAACGCCGCCAAGTATTTGAACATTACGAACTGTGTAATGGGAGTGTGTGTAATGTGTAATGCTAAATGCTTGACATCCTGCCGGCCTGCCCCTTTAAATACAAACAAATGTCACCGCAGCGAGGCGAATTCCAGGGCTGGGATTGCTTTTGCTCCGCCAGTGACCAGGATGGGTGAGGAGGGTCACTTGATGGGTCGGGGATACGGCCGTATCGCAGCTTATGCGAGTCCAGCACGCACCCACCAAACATACACACACCGAGAACTAACAGCCAGCACCCACAACAAGTTAGGAAAACTTTTAAACACAAACTGGCAAACATCCTCGCAGTCACAGCGAGCGGAGAGCAAATAAAGCATGCGAGGATGTACACAGGAAATAAAATAAAATAGTTTCGCAACGAAATAGTTATTTGATGTGCCCTAGAAAAGTTTATTTGCAAGCTTTGGATATAGATTTTTCTAAAATTTGTTAAAAAATAAGTTTTCAAACCCAAAAATATTTTATTGTATTGATTTACACATGGTTTTGCCACACCATTTGATTTCTTACTGTGGATATATTCCTGCACTACACGAAAACAAATAAAGTTTATTGTGACAAATGTTTCATGACAACAGCACATTTCGCTCTGGCCGAGCACACCTGCCTCCCGTTACCTGTGTCGACCCCCAGGTGAGGAGAGACCTCTGCTGTTGTTTGCGGAGCGTATAAATAAAAAGCCATTGCAATTATTAGAGCACATTATAAGTATTTTGTTGCCGACGCTCGGTCACAAGATAAATTGATAAACCTGACACGGGTCCGCTCACCTGTCCCGTAACGAGCTGGGGTTAAGTTTTGTTGCTTTTTTGTTATTGTCCAACATGGCGTATACGCAATGCGAGTTTTTGCGACTCTTTTGCGGAATCCATTCGGTGAATGGGTGGAGTGTTTTGTTGTCTAAAATGCTAGATGATATTCTATCAAAGTGCTTTTCTCTCCTTTCATCGCTTTAATGGGCTTTGGTTGTTTACTCACCTCTTTTTGAGAGCCAAAAGAATGTTAAAAAGTATTATTTTCCTTTTGTGACCAGTGAAAGTATGTTAATTTGAAACGTAGTTTAAATAATTAAAGGTATAATTAAATAATTTAAGAGTTTTATAATTTTGGATATAAAACTCAAACTTTAAACAGAAAAATAAATTTAAAAAAATATTTATTAGTATTATTTTTGAAATTATCAAAATATATCTAATATATTTATAAAATTGTATCACAAACTTATATCTTTCTTTCTCTGAAACATAGAAATATATTTAAATTATAGACTGCTTAGTTACAAGTTCATTTCCCTGGAAAGTTGTACAAGTTCGTTATAATTTAAACAAATAATGGTCCCTTCAAAAAGTCCCAACAGAAAAAAAAAGAGCAAAGGGCTCCTCCTGTTCCCCTGTTAATACAATCGCTTCTTTCGTGTCAAACGCTTCTCCTCCGTTGTTTCCGCCCCGAAGGACCTGCCCCAAAGGACCTACCAATCGGGGCCCCACAATACGAGCAAACTTCGACTAATACCTGCATAATTGTTGTGCTAATTTTGTCAGCACGCCCAGTTAATGTTTCTATTGACACCCGCAGGATGGCGAAGGCGATGGCGGCGTTGGGAGGTGCGTGGTGTCAGGCGGGCAGGCCCTGTGCCGGGCTGGGCTGGGTTGGGCCGGTCTGGGATGTCCTTCCCCATAGTTGCACTGCTTTGACATTATTTACGCTTACTTATGGGTTTGGCTCGCTCTCACCTGCCTTGCCCCCCGTGCGGACTCTGAAAACAGTGATTAAACTAATTTTATGCAGCAGCGAAACGGGACGAGGGCGACAACAAGGATACAGGCAGTAGGAAGGCGTAAAGAGTGAGAAAAGCAAATGGCGAAGGGGCGAGGCAATAAAAAACCATTTAAAACATTCAAAGTGTCGCATGAGAACGGGCGAAGTGAATGTCGACAAGCGTTAACGGGCTGACTTCGATATGGAAACTTAGTCCCAGCACCTAGCTCTATTTTTCCATTTATTTCCATTTAAGTGCAGAGGGAAAAATTTAGTGAAATTAGATATATTATATAAGATTTATATTAGGGAAAAAGAAAATACAGAATTAATTTCTTCAATCCAAGACAATTTTGCTGAAATATAAATAAACGAAGGAAGAAACTTTACTTTAAAGGTCATAAAATGTATATATTTTTCTAAAATATAATATTCCCTAATTTCTCTCAGTGCCCTGGAAAATGTATGTGGTGAACGGGAAAAGAAAAACGAGCCCAACAACCAAAAGAAACAAAGTTTAGTAATAAAAATCTAAAAACGAGAGAACCAACGAGCGTGGGGTGAAGTCGCTCTGTTAATAAAGCCGTTTCTGCATGGGCTGTATCACCTGTCTCACCTGGCACCTCCCATCGCCACCGCCCGCTCTGAAACAGGCAATGGGTTCATTAGCAGTGGCTTACATTACAAAACCTCCTCCGCTCCGTGGTTGTTGCCGCTATTTTCCTAGTTTCCTTGGCGCTGTTAATTACAATCCTGTAAGGAGGCGGGTGAAAAAGAGGGGAAACCGGTTAGTCGGCAAGGAAAGAAAGGAGAGCGCGACTATCGAACAATTGGAAATTTATAAAAATTACAGGTAGATTGACAGGCAATTTGTCCTTGCCTAATACTCGGTGGTTATCCACCGCCAGAGGCAGTTGGCTTATTGACTGATTCCCCCGAAACTTCCGCGGTCGCGATGTGTGGCTTGTCAGGAAGGTCTATTAGGTTTCATTAGCGCCTAATTACCCCAAAAGCGAAATTAGTCGAAAAGCCAATTATAGTTAATGCATTTAGCGATTCGTTGAGTCGTCGAAAGTCGTTTGGACATTTATGAGCTGCCAAGCATTGTGTGTTACCGCCTGTCTGTCTGTCGTTGGATCTCATTTATTTGCTGCGCAATTCCAATTAATAAAAGGGGCTGCCAAAGGGACAGCCCGCACTTACTACGAATCGACATTCCTGGTAGAATGGAGTAGAAACAAAGTAGCCAGCCATTAGCATTAACTCACTACCCACACCAGGCAGCAACGTCTCGATTGAGCAATAAAAAACTACCGGAAAAGCATTCCCTTAGATTTTCCCACTCGTGTGTGTGTGTGTGTGAGTGCATTCGTGGCTGGCAATAAATAATGAAAATATCCGAGTGCCTCAGAAGCAGCAGCAGCAATAGCAGCAAAGTTTTCCAGCTAACCCACAAACAAAATACTGTGTAAAGTGCAAGGAAACGAATTCTAGTTTCCTAGCAAATAAGCCCCAAGTTCGTTAAATAATTTCCCAAATTAAATTCCCCAAGTACTCAACTATCTTTAATTTCTTAAAGGCAGTTCCTAAATGCTTGGAATTCCACACAAGTAAATGGTCTGAAATCTCACACAAAATAAAGAGACTCCGAGCTCAGGACGATTCCCATATTCATGAGTGTCATGCTCAGGAAATTTCAAATCTAATCCCCATATACACACACATTCCTGATGTGTATAAATTCCGAAAGGCAAAACATTAAATATTGAGCAACGCTCCGTACATTTGATTTATGAAAACATATTACCCCCTTTGCGATCCAGCAAAGGGAAACACTGCCGGAGCAAACATACGGCGGATACGGATATTTGTGAAAGCTTCTTCCACGGGCTGGGAATAAGCATATGAAAAACTAGCTTCCGTTACGTTTATGATAATATTTTATTAAAGCGCAGCATGCCACTATAACTACGGGTTAGCAGGCAAATGGAAGCGACTTGCACGCACCCAAGGAACTCGGGTGCCGCGGAGCCTTGAAGCCTCGGAACTATGGAGTTTGGAGGCAACTCTGAACTCGAAAGTCGATGACGATGTCGACACGCCCTGCCAAGCGTCCGTAATAAATTTATTATTGTGCTGCGCCAGAAGTTCGAGTTCGAGGACGGTGGAAAGTCGCATTTTCGATGGCATAGATAGCGAAACTTTTCCGCGACTTGTGCGGTTTCGTCAGTGAGATAGTAGGCACAACAAAGTTTCCTTCTCTGAACTTGTTGCATTGACAACCTGCAGCAGATGTCGTTACCTTTTGGTAGCAACTATGCGGTTGCATTTCAGGAATTGAGATAAAATATATTTTTAAATATTTGAGATATTTTCTACAACATTAACAACAAGTTTCTTTAAAAATCTGATCATCAGTTCCTGGACACTAATTCTTAAAATATTTCCCCAAGAATTTAAACAATATTTAAACCTAATTTATATTCCCAGTGCAGATGTAGATAAGCAGCTTGTTAATTCTGCGACTTTTCACCACGAATGCATCTGCAGCTGAGTGCGCGGCACTTTTCCCGCTGCTCTGCAAATTGGATGCAGTGCAGCCCTCGGAGTCAGCTGAACTGCAGTTGGCAAGCGTGTTGACAACCGCCACGCACTTCGATGCCCCAGGGGTCGGATTCGAAACGACAGGGCTGGGGATCGGGACTAGGGGCTTCGGTCTTCTGGCTGAAGATATGGGGCTGGATATACCGAGGATATACCTTTCCACCGCCGCAATATAAATAGCACTGATTTGTGCTAACAAATACGGAACGGTGGCTGTCGCTATCTGCTATCTTGCGACTTGCTGGCAGCCCGAAAGTTAAGCCAACCAACCATACAACCCATTTGTTTATTATGAAAATACGGGCTGGTTTGGTCTCGAGAGTGGGTCTCCGTATCGTCGTCGTCCCTCTCCCTGTGTGTGTGTGGGTGAGCGAGTGTAAGGGGGTGTGCAAGTGTGTGAGAGCTGCCCACAAAAACCTTAAACTGATGACACACTTCACATGGAGGTTTCTGCCTCTGGCTCTCCGGTTCTGGCTCTTTTTTCGTTGCCGTGTGCCCGTTGCTCGCTTACAGAGAAAGAAAAAATATAGATGTTAGGGAAATATTTTAAAATATATTTTAATTTACTTAGTAAATAAGTAAAAAAAAGAAATTATTAAATTATGGATACCATTCACGTTTAGAATAATCTTTCAAAAAGATATTCATGATTTTTGCAATGGCATTTATTTATTCTTTAAGCTTTACATTTTCTTCTCATTTCATTTAGAAATGCTTATGTTTAATGCGTTTTCCTCAGTGCACCTCGTAGCCGGCTTTCGGTGCTGCATTTCCGCTTGAATGGCGTCTGTGCTCGGAGCAACTAACAGCCCATTGACAAGGGGCCGTTGGTTGTTGGGTGGGCGGGTGACTTGGGGCAGATCCGTATCCCCTATCCACCCTTACTGGGCGGCGGAGGGGTAAGTGTGTCACCACACACGACCACGTAACTGAAAGGCATACTTACCGTTTTAAAACTGTGCGCTCTGTACATGGCACACTACTATATTGACTTTGAAGCATAAAAAGCTTTCCCAGATACTCCAATACACTGGAGGCGAACACTCTTTATTACTGCCCCATCGCCGGCGGAGCCATGTATCTGTGTCTGTAACGTGGCCTAAGTTCGGGCACAGGGAACAAAGGAAACGATGGAAGCTATGCCTTGGGAATAAACGAGCAGATGACTTCCTGATCGGACCGGCTTAGTGCTGGGCCTTATCTACGGCTACCGTTTGAAGCGTTCCCTGGCCGAGTTTGGCGAGCTTAGCCTGAGGTCCAACAGCGGCTTCCTCTTTCGTTTCTACAGGTGCCTCGAACAGGGCAGAGAAGTCTCGGATGTAGTTTCGCAGGCTTAAGATTCGTGACTGAAGTTGCACCAAGGTGCGTTCGTCAAAGACCTTAAGCTTGATCCGATCGCCGGTGTCCAGTGTTTGGTTAGCCATGTCGTGGAGGCTCCGGCGCTCCTCAAGGATCCTAGTGCACAGGCGACTAAAGTTGGTCACAAAGTTGATCAGGTCTTCGATCAGTTCTTCCACCAGGCAGTATTTTCTAGTTTTAGTCTTTACGTTTTCGGGTTTCGCTGCTAAATAGGCATCGTTGAGTTTTTTACGGATCGATTTCAAATCCTCGGGCATGCTTTTTAGAACATCTTGGGTGAGGACCAGGAAACCCTTAAGGCAGATAGTGAAATAATATTAAATGCTGATCTATAGATGTTTTCTGAGTACTTACATTCATATCGCTGATGGGATGAGGGTCAGAGAATACCTCATAATCCGGCCACCAGTCCTCAACCTCATCGTCGTAATAGTCTCGCGTGACCGGCACAATGCGGATCTCCAGGATCTCTCGAAGTTGAGCTAGTTTTGGCTTCATCAATTCAACGATGAGTTGGCGCAGCTGGCAGATCTCCTCCGAGCCTTTGGTATTTTTGGAACCTAGCTTCAGCAGTTTATATTGATTATTATTAGTGGAATGCATTGTTAGTCAAGTAATTACAAAAAATGGGGGTTAGATAATACGGGGAAACTATGTTTATTATGTTTTATAATAGCATTTTAAGTTACGGTTCTGACATAAATTTCAAAGAATGTTAGACTCACTCTAACTTCCTTCCTTCTTTCTGGACTTCCCCTTTTGAAATGTATCTCGAGTGGTAAATAATTTGCTGTTGCTGCCTCAGGAGAACGGTTTACGCTGCGTATACGCAACGTTGTCATAGTCTGTTTGCTTTGGGTTTATAAAACTGTCTAAATCAACACACAAACACTCATGCTGGCGCATAAACACACTGACAAATCTTAAACACACACATAACGTGTTGGTTTATGCGCAATGGGAGTTTTTATTTTATTTTGGTTAAAACACAAAATGCGAGCTCGTTTCTCGTTTTAAACTAATTGTAGAAGGCAGTTAAGGCCAACAATGAAATGCCATGGCTGGCCCTTGTCTGCGGGTTACAAAAACATAAATATGGAAGTAAAAACAAGCACAATGAATTAATTAAGCGAAAAATAGTCATGAAAATAGAGAACTGTGGCTATATCTTCATATGATTTAATTAGTTGCGCAAAACAGGTGGCAATCTTGTGAATTAAATAATATATTTTTCTTATTTTTGTACTTGCATATACTTTTAATTAAAATTAATTGTTTTATGTGGATATCCTAAGCTTCTAATTGTTGTATACGTTTAAAACAGTGATTTCAAATGATTATGTTTATTTTTATAAAAGTGTATTTCTTTTATATATTTTTATAAGATTTGCCTTTTCTTGTCTTGACCAGGTGTGCGTAACTCAATTAATTACATTTTGTATGAGCAATTTAAAATCCGTTTCGCATTTGCTAAAAACCATAAGCTTTCAGCTGCTCAGCTGAGCTCCCCAAAACTCTTCTGCTGCAGTTGGTATATATATACATATATATCATTTTATATATATTCGTTTATGTATATGTGTGTGTTTGCCTCTATCCCCCAGATAAACAGGCTGCCGGATAGGCACTGTGACAGAAAGACAAAGTGACTGAAAGACCGAGAGACAGACGCTTTTCTGCAAAAACGCTGGCGCAAAAACTTTTCGAGATTTGTGTCAGCTCGTTTGAGAATTAGTCGTGGGTTTTTAGCAAAATTAAAAAAAATCTGTCACTATGCGGTTGGCATTTGCCGTCTCATTGTTTTTTTGGTCCCCTGACGGGGGACTGTCACCCAACCCCACCGCCTCACGGATTTCCCACCCACTTCCACCACTCTCTACTCATGCTGCTTCTAGGTTTCAGTTTATGTTTCCATTTCTGTTTCTCTGGCTGTATTTAGATAGTCATTTCTGTTTGCTGCTCACGGACACGGGCAACCCTTATATTTTATTAAACAGTATTTGAAAAATGTAATTTAAATAATCAAGATGGCTTCCTTTATAGAAAAAATCACTACAAATTAAATAAAATAAATAATAAAGCATATAATAATGTTCCCTTTACTAATATCTAAATAAACCTTAAGGCTGCTCCTTTTTTAAGACTCTTTCAATGCCACTATTTTTTCGTATCCCCACTGTACATATATCCTTAGAATCGTATGTGACTGAGGATTCGCTTTTCCGTTTTGTATTATGTGCTCTCTGTGCTTTGATGCGACTATGTCTTAAATAATTTATGTGCCGCAAAATGTGCAAAGTAATTTATTCTGATTATATGCAAAACAAAAAAAAAGCGAAACCGGTAAAGAAAAAAATGAAAATGGGCATCAAATAAAATGTGAAACGGCCGCCAAGTGTCAAAAAAAGAGCGCTAAAGTCAAGTGTAGAGTAAAGAGAATTAAGTCCTGCACCTGGGCACACACACACACACACACACACACCGCCTTATTTGGCCTTTTCCGTGAAGTCCGCCAGCTTCGCTTTCTGAAAACCGGGGGCCGTAAAAATTTATGTAGCTATAATTTAGCTTTAAAATCGCGCCAAACCTCAGCCCAGCTCATCCGAACTGTGAAAAGTGGCAACGAGGGGGATGTGGCACGCATTTAAACGGAAATAAAATAAAATTACAAAAAGTGCGCAACTTTTTGACGTTGCGATTGTTATCCTCGTTTCGGTCGCTTCACTGTTTTCCTTTTTTTACGGAGGGGCCGAAACGGCTGTCAGAAAGTGATTTAGAAACTATGCTATGACCCGGGCAGAGTACCTTGGCCAGGTCGAGTTCCGTGCTCCGAGCTGCGAGCTTCGAGCTCCAAGTTCCCAGCTCAAAGCTGAATCTACCCAGACACCAATGGCATTTGTTTGTTGTCGACTGTCGGCCCTGTCGGCCGCCTGTCGTTTGGCGGCTATAACGTTGAATTTAAATTCAGCATTTTCGGTATTCCCCCCTTTCCAATTCCCAATTGCCATTTCCATTGCCATTTGTGAGGCGATTGGAATACCTTGAAATGAATTGAAATTCAATTGTTTGCACATTTCTGCGGCCAGCTAATTTAAGCCAAATTCCTGCCAAATTACTCGCTTTTATCCCGGAGAGTCGAGCGCCAAATTCGCATAACTCATACGTATAATTTAGTTTTTGCCACTCCAAAAGTCGCTGGCAAATATGCTGAAAATGTCAAAACGTCGTTTACATATTTAATGCGCTCTAACATGCTTAATCAACATTACAAAGTAATTAGAGTTAATTCTTTTGTACTTGAGAGCACGCCAGTGCCAGAAACGAGCACAGACACCTAACAGGAGGCACAAGTTCACTGGAACAAATATTTATACATTTTAAAAATTATATTTTATGGAAAGATGTCATTAACATATAGATTTTGAAACAGCTTTTACTAGTCAACTATTTAAATTTGTGCCTTTAAAATTTGTAAATAAAAAATTATTAAAAGAAAGAAAAGAAAATAACAACATTTTTGTATTTAGTTAAATAATATATTATTTATAAATAAATAAATGAAAATATTGTTAAATAGATAGAATAATTACAGCTATCAAATCAGCTCTTCGAAACTTACTAAAATAATTTCATTGTAAAATAATATCTCAAATATTTAATATATACAATAGAACTTTATTTTGTGAAAACGTTTTAACACATATAAATTAAATTATTAAAAACAAACCACCAGTTTCTCCTTGTGCATGATACCACAGGTAGGAGCTGGCACAGGTAGTCAGCCGCAGTCAAAGTGCTTACGCATGTAACCGGTGACACAGCGACACTGAAACTGATGACGATGAAAATGACGATGACGATGCCAATGATGATGACGATGACTGAGGAACCCGTATCTGTAAACTGTTGCGCGGCAATTTGCATGGTTAATTATCTATTAACTTGGGCATAACTTTTTCGGGGGGGTGCGAGTGCAGTGGCAGTGACAGGATTCGGGGAGTTTCCCCGAACCACGCTAACAAATGCAGATACACAAATACCCTGGCAGATATACAAACACAAATACAGGCACACGCAGGCGAATTAGAAGCCACCGACTGTGTCGGAGCGAGACGAAAATATGTACATCCGTTTCCGCTGTTGTGCTGGCAGTGGCTGCCATTGTCATTATATAAGACGAGGTAAAGCGAAATGCGAAAAATAAAAATGCTATCATGGAACCTGGCGGAATTATTAATACTCTATAATGTACTACAAAACGGAAGTGGGAGTTAATTATTGCTTGAAGTTTGTTAATGCCTAACTTTTGATTTAAATGAAGAGCACTATATAAAATAATTTCTATACTCACTACCTGAATACAAACATTTGTAAGCTGAGTAAAAAAGCTTTTAACAAATGTGTAATTATAAAATTGTTTCCTTTTAATAGTTATAGAAAACTAAAATCCATACATAAACGTTGTGTTCTCTAAAAGCTTTTTAATATATAAATTCCAAGTACCCTTATAATTTTTAATTACTCTAATAATTAAATAGTTAAATAGTTTATTAAATAAAAAGTTGGAAAACTATTTGGCATTCATTTCACAAAAGTTAACAGCCCCCTTGTTTTGAGACCCGACAAATGTAGTGTACAGAAGCATCATCAGCGGAAACAAGTTTATGGTAATCTTAATGCCTAAAGCTTTCCTTTGTTTTGATGCTGCTGCATGCCGTAAATTTCACTTATTAAATATTTGTGCTTAATTAATAATTTAACTCGAACAACACGAGGAATGTTAGAAGGTAAATGGCAGCCGACTTTTGTTGGTATTAAAAGAGCATAGTTCAAACTAGGCTTTAACTTTTGTAGTGAATAATTCGTGCCGAATGTGTTTAATGCATAGGTTTGGTTGGGTTTATGGCTTCAATGCTAAAAGGCATAGTTATTTTCTTATAAAAGTTTAGATAGCTAATGACTTTCTTCTGTTTATTTGATTTGAAACCGTATTAATTCAAAGAAAGGCCATTCAAATACAAATAAGGTATCCCAAAAACCTCCATAAACTACCCTCCTATATGCCTTGTTTCCCATATATATAAGTCTTATTTAACAGATAAAAGCAAACAACTTTTTATAGTTTCTTTAGAACAAGTTTCTTTCACAAGTTTCCGATTGAGACAATTGGAAAGTTATTGCCTGGCAATGGATTCCAACCATTCAACTCGGCACACATTCGTTTTGTACACGGGAATCCATTTTCGGTTAATTTTTAAGAGCCCCCAATCGATCTCCATTATTGACACATTTTTGACAAATTGCCAGATAGCCGCAGAGCTGCGTGGGTAGCGGTGGGTAGCGTCTGTGGCCAGGAGTCCTTTTTCTTGTTCTGTCCTGCGAATCGCAAATGAAACGTGTCTGGCATTTCTGAGGAGAACGGACAAAGGGCAGCCGGCACAGCCTACCTTTCTGGTTTACCGAAATGGCGAAATGGAAAAGGGTCAACGATTTGCGTATTATTTGCTTTATTTTCAATACGCCCGGCGAACCCTTGTCAGGAGGAAAGGACTCATTGCTAGGCAATGAATGCCTCGCTGCTGCGCAAATATTACCGCACTTTCACCGACCGTCTCTGCCTTCGCCTCCTTGGCATGGCATGTCCTTGCTCCGCTTCTTTCGCATTTCAGTTCATTTCTGGCCTTAATTATGTACGGCGCAGAGCAAACAACAAATGCACAAACACACAGCAGCAGCACACAGCACATGTGCACACATCACAGGCCCATGCACTTTCAGCCCAGTTAATTGCTCATGGCACTCGGAGCACTCTGCGCCACTTGACCGACCTACAGCTGCCGCCCGCTCCGCGTCCTGCTGAGGCGCCTTATCCTGTGCTTCATCCTGCTCAGCCTGCCCTGGCCTGACACTATTTAAACTAAATGCTCACCTTAAAATCATATTCCGCCTGGATCCAGGACACCGAAAATGTTGCCTTTGCCTGCGGCCAGCTTTTCGTTATTTAAAACGGCCTTTGTCTGCGCTTGACCCTCTGTCACAACGGTCGGTGTTGTCGTTTGTCCACCGAGACAATCCTCTGGAGGCACTGGGAAAAATTCTGATTATTTTCCAAGCTGCCAAGATTTGGTAGTACAATTTTCTCCTATTTTGTTGTTATACATTTTTCTCTGAGACTTTTAAAAAGGATAAAAAGGTCTTACAAATTCTCATAATATTAGTATCACTTTCCTTTTTTAAATACCAATATCTTGAATATAATTTTTTTCATTGTGTACTTATTTACTTACGCCTTTTCGATAGCCCCCTCTTGGCTCTCCTGTGCTCGATGTCGTGCGCAATATGGCCGAGGCGAGCGGCTTTGATGTCCTCTTATCAGTTCATCGCTCTGAATTTCTGTCGTGCTCGAGAAGCGGTCGAAAAGGGTTCTCCGGTGGCGTCGAGGCTAAGTCCTTTTTGCAATGACCAGATAGTTTTTCCTTTGGCAGATTCGCATTGAGCAAGGGATAAGTCGGAATGTGAAAGCTTATACTTGGATAAGCAAATGTACGAGTAATATTATAGCCACAGTAATTATTATTCCAACGATACCCTTATACAGGGACGACTTCATTAAAAAAATTTCCGGCATGCGCTGGACTAGAAGAGAAGTTTTCTCTGCCTTTAATTTACATAGCCAAAATATGCAGGTAATAATGAGAGAACCTGAGGCTAGGAAAACCTTCAAAATAGCGACGAGGCGACTCACGCCCAAAAATGCCACTTCCTGCTGCTTAATTTCCGTTTCAAGTGAATTTCCTTGCCGCTAATTTTGTTGCACACACACACACATACCTCTAGGAGGGGCCACGTGCTCGAATGGAAACTGGGCCACACGGACGCGACCACGGACAAAAGTCCGGACAGAACACGGACATTGCTTTCATGCCCGTGCTCTCACTCCGGACAGTGATTTTCGCCGGCTAGCCATTTGTTTGGCGCATAGTTTTCTTGAACCAAAACAAAAGCAAAGCCAGAAACAAAGAGAAAACTTTAATATCCGCACTCAATGGCACAACAGCAACAAGCTACATGGAGAACAATGCTCACTTCAATGTCTATTGATGGCCCACGTGTGTGTAACAGCCCCTCGGTTCCTATCTCTGGCCAAAACATACCCCCCGGCTCCTGTTTCTAACTAAACTCAACCCTCTTTGCCTTTGTCATCGACCCCGGGTTTAGTGGCGTTTATGCGCCGGAAATGGAGGTTTTCACGATTATGGGGTATCTTTGGGAGAATTCTAGAAGCCTAGGAGTTCAACAAGCTGAGTTTTATTAAGATTATGATCATAAAGTTACTCTGGATATATTTATTAAAGTCTTGTAGTATAAAAATACATTATTTTTCCTAGACAATAAGTTCTTGTTCATTCAAAGGAATCTTTAAGATGTTCAATTGATTATATTGATCATTAGAAAGTTAAGGTTTTAACTTAACAGAACGTGTTTAAAAGTAACTAAATATTTCACTGGAAATAGAAGCAGCTTATTCCAGTCTCCCTATCTTCGCTAAATTCCCGGCAATCGCGATATAGAGCAAATATATTTGCTCGCTTCTCCATAAACTGCGGGCCCAAAAGCCAGATTCTGTGTGTGTCTGGCTGGGCGCATATTAAGCCATTGTGAGCCTCAGAGCCAGCACGCTTTTAACCCGAAATTCAACGAGTTAGCGTCTCAGACAAAACTTTTTTAACTGAGCGGCAGCATAAAAGCTCCTCGGCCATTACTATCATTCACAGGGTGCAACAACTACAATGGGCGCTTGCTATTACGGTGGCTTAGCCAAGTCTCGAGTCCTACTGGGTCTCGAGTCCTGGTTGTGAAACCAGAGTCCTGGGCCTGAGTGTTTGCTGCCATTTTTATTTGCAGGAGTTTGGGTTTATGGGCAAATATGCATTGAGCATTTGTGTCTCTATCTGTGGCAGTGAGTCTGCAGCCAGGAACAGGAGCAGGACTAAGGACTCCCCACTCCGGTATTGTTTGTGGTTCATTGTCTTCATGTGCCTTGTGTCCTGGTTGGTCCCTGTTCCGTATGCAGTTAGTATCTGCGGTTAGCAGTTCGACTCCAAGGGTTATCATCCTTACAGGGCCCCTTCTGGGCTAATGTGAAATATGCATGCTTAATTGTAATTCTAAATCTGAAACCACGGCACATTAGTGTGTCCGGGCGGCAGTTACTGTTGCAAATTAACATCAATAATAAATTTCGATTTGCGGCAATTACGACTGGTCCTGGTCAGGGGAGTTTGGCCAGCAACGGGATATACTTTATAGATGCCAATATATATACAAATTGATTGATTTATTATGTATAGTTGTGGGCCTCCATTGTGCGTCGATGAAAAGCGTTTCGAAAATTATTCCGCCAGCAATATTACATGTAGAATGAATACAGTTGGTCCTAACACAAATGTGTAAATATTTAACGCAGGGCTATTTAGAAAAAATCAATGTCTATGGTAATCCCGATGCCATAAATGTCACATGCATGCCGCCCCCAAAGGCAACGGTCGCCCCCACCACAGCGGTAAGTCAGCAGCATCGACGATGTCAATGTCGCCACTAAACCCACAGAGCGAAATGCAATGGTTTGGATTTAAATTAATTAATGAATTGCCAGGCAAATCATCTTACTGATAAATTACATTAAAATTGCATTATGTCCGCATAAGTGAGAGAATATTTGCATGGGATTTGCGTTTATTTATTGAGACTGCTAAAGCTGCAAATAACATGTAATCAGATACACTTATGCGATGATGTATTTTTAATCCAGGCGCACTAGAGACATTTTTGTGAATTAAATAGCTCGGCGGGATTTCAGTTAGTTTAGCAGCAAATGTAGCTTACTAATTGATTAAGTTTAAAGGAATATTTTTGAATATTTAAGCGGCTTATTAAATAATATTTAATTATCAAGGAAAAAATACATCTACCATAGTTTTTTTAACTCCCCATTTCATTAACTTAATTTTTATTTATTATCATTTATTTAACCCTTAATTATTTTAAATCTACTTATTATTTTCTACATTTTTGGCAATCTATTTATCATTTGTATTTATGTTTTGAAGGATCTGGATTTGTTTCCTGATGACGGATCTGGAGAGGTATGTTGATTTCTAAATTCCCAGTTACTATATCCCTTGATCCCTTATAATTTATTTAATTTAAATCCCTTCCCTCTTTCCATACGGTTTGATTGTAAAGAGTTTTCTACCCGAAGATTCAACGGATGCCAATATTTTAAGTGACGATTTCTGGGCTGCATCCGATGAGGTTAGTCCATATCCGCTTTAAAGAGCAGCGCAAAATAAACACCAGAATTAAATAGAGCAATGGCCCAGTACATTAAACAGCAGCAGCTGGGTTTGCGGGGCCATTGTTTTGCTATTGCTATTGACAGTGCTCTTGAAAAGCCATAAAATGGGGGGTTTTTTGGGTCGCAGTTGCGCTGACCACTGCCACTTTGCATAATTAAATATTTATATTTAGTTATAAGTTAATTTCTGTCCACGGTGGCAAGCGCAAAATCGATGCCGTCCAACAACAGTTTGCACTCTCGACTTAATGAGCTCTCGATTTCCCTTCCCGCAGGCGACGGACATCTTCGACGCCAGCGGTATGCAGCCCCCAGGACAGACGCAGTACTCGCACGAGAGACGTAAGTTCGGATAGCTAGAAACCACATTCCCACACCCAAGTCATGTTCCAATTCCAGTTCCACTTTCATTCCCACTCCCATTTCATATGCTAATGCAATGGATTTAACCATCTCCATTTTGTTTGCTCTCCATTCTTGCAGCATACCGCGGCATCAAGGGCGAGAAGGGCGAGCGCGGACCGAAGGGCGACAGCATACGCGGTCCGCCGGGACCGCCGGGTCCGCCCGGGCCCAAAGGTGATCCGGCCGTCTATCCGCCCTTTGTGGAGACAACGAGTGCGGGGGCTGTGAGTATTGCAAATTGACAGTTATTCGCCGCGGGCATCTGCACAGAGAAAAAATCGTATCAAATTACTCATCAGAGTCATAATTATAAAGAAAAAATACTAATATCGGATATAAAATATAACAAACTTTTCCCTATAATATTTCTCATTATAAAAAAAAGTTATTTAAAGCTTACTGAAAATCCTTAAAGTTTCTTATTATTTTTTCTCTGTGCCGTTGTGATGGGCAACGCAAAATTGCCTGCCTGCCATAATGATGTGCCGTGGTAATGTGATCCGATCCATAGCCAGGTGCTAAGTTTGTATTTCATTTCTCATTTCTCCCTCCGTAGAAATACACTGGCGAGTGTACATGTAATGCGTCTGATATCCTAGAGGCCATCAAGGACAATGAGTCGTTGCGGGAAACGCTCCGCGGAGCGCCAGGAGCGGCGGGCAAGGACGGAAAGCCAGGTACCCCTGGTCACACCGTAAGTACCATCCCGACTATGGCTTCATCTTTCCTTTCTCTATAGATTTTACTACCTTCGCATGAGAGTTTGTTAATTTTGGCAGCAAGTTTGAGAACAAGGAGATGTATTAGAAATGTCTCAAATATCTTTTAGAATATAAAACTAGGTCATGAATTTTAAACTTTCCTTTAGGATTATTCGTAACTTTACTGTCATAAACTGTTACAGTTTAGTTTTTACCTTATTAGGGCTACATTTCCTCAGGTTAAAATTAACCTTTAACTTAATAGGAAAAACTAAATATACTTCTTACAAGAGTATTTACATTATCGGTCGCCTGGATAAAAGTTTCCTTCTTGTTTTTCTTCCGTTCGTTGAGCTTATCGGTGTGTACGGCAATTTCGAGTTACAACGGGTTGGCAAAAAGGCAATATTTGACATGAATCTAACACATTTTCAATTTCATTACACACATCGTCTAATCTTCAAGAGTGAGTGGCTGAGTGGAGGATGGTAACTGGGACCCAGGAGGAGTCTGGGCAATCTGGGGAGGTAGCTAAGAGAGATCCCAGAAGGGGCTGCATGTTTTCCTATGTCAAACATCATAATTTGCACTGCGCAGAGAGCCAGCTGTGTGAGTGTAAGTGTGTGAGTGTGTGTGTGTGCGAATGGCAGTGCGTGTAACCGGAAATGGAAAAAAACGTTAGCAAAAGAGATGGGAAAATGCGGGGAAAGTCCCCTCTGGACCCTCCGGGAGAAGGGAAAATGAGAGCAAATCGTAACGTAACGAAAATTTCTTTATGCGCCAGCTCACGCTTAAACACTTATCCACTCTCCGGGTGGCACTCGTTATATTATCTCATCAACTGGCAGCGTCTTTGGCAACCATAAGAGTTCACTGTGGATACACAAAGGATGTCGCTGTATCCATGTGCTGAACTACACTTGACTATGTACTTGCCATTTACTTCATGCAGCACTCCAGTCTCCCCGGTCTCCTCTCGGGTCAAAGGCAAAGTCCACACCAACTCTTGCTCCTCTTTCGGACACTCCACTTCTGTATACCCTGAGTGCTTGGCACGCAACAGGGCCAAAAACTTTGAGCAGCTAACCGAAAATAACATGTATACGATATGAATGCACGTCCATTACTCTTGGAATAATTCAAAAAGCGAAAGCAGGCCAAAGACAGAGTACCAGCATCATCATCATCTTCCAAATCCGCCGCCCCATTCAATCTTAAATCTAACATTTTCTGGGCCACTCCAGCAACCTGTGGAACGCAGCCTCTTCAATGCGATGCAATACATCAAAAGGAAAGCGGTATGCCGGGCCGGGCATTCTGCGGTCCACTGCCAGCAGCTAACAGCTAACTGCTAGGGAAATATGCCAGACCCCTTTCGAGCTCAACCCAAAACTCATTCCCCAAATCCGCAAAACCCCTAGGCTCGCGCTGACCCTTCGCCACCCTTGGCCACCCCCAGCTCCAGAAAGGCTTTGGTAGCTCGGTGAAATATGGCTAGCTGGCGCGCATACCGGAAATTCCTGCGACAACTTTGTTGCCCCACTGCTAATCCCTTAACTAATAGCAATTAATTTAAAAGACGACGATAAGCAACAGCTACACAGCCGAACACAACACAACAGAACAGAACAACAAGAACATGGCACGCAAATGGCTCACAGCGTGACCATTTTGCATAAGATTAAGAACATTGGGAGACACATTTTTTGTGTACCCATCCATGTCGCTATTGGAATGTCGAGGCCCCCGGCCTTTCGCTTGCCAACTCCCCAGCCGCGAGACCCCAAAAACCGAACCGAACCACATGCCACACGGAAGACGGGCCCGGTCGCGTAGATTAATGAGCTCGGACTAAAACGCAACGATTATGTAAATCGACCGCTGCCAGTTAGAAACCCCAAGCCCGAACTCTACTTCTAGACCCGAAAGAGCTCCTTCTAAAGTCTGTGCACCGAAAGAAAAGTTATATCAAGATCACGATAGATTAACATCTATAAAATCAACTTCATTATTATCTCCTTTAGATTTATTTTGGTTTTTGTGGTTATTGTTCTCTCATTTGATATCATTAATATATATTTTTGTTCCCTTAAATCAAATTTATTTTTTAAACTAAGATCACTTTGTAGCATCTTAGCCCATTTTTCGGTGTAGACTGCTCCGGTAGACGTAGATTTGTAGCTCTAAGAACACAGGACACGTTATATGCACGCCCACTAATGTGATTTATTTCTCTGTCGCTGCCGGCGACGTTTCTTCCTTTCCTCCCCTCGGTCTACATGTCTACGTCTCTATCGCCGCCATTCCGTTTCCGTTAACATTTATCCAGGGAGCAACCGGAGTGCCAGGAGCTCGCGGCGCCCGGGGATCCGAAGGTGCCCAGGGGCAGAAGGGCGAGCCAGGCGTCGACGGCCTACCCGGAGTCGTGGGTCCGCCGGGACCACCGGGTCCGCCTGGTTTGCCCGAGAATTACGATGTAAGTATCACAAGAAAAAAAAAGAGCTATTTGAATTTATTTACAATTTGAAATTACGTCTTTATGGGTGTACAAAGTACAACGAAGAATATATTGCAAATGCTTTTAATTACTTTGGTTGTTTCACCCTGGAGTTTAAAGTTTGTGTTTAAAATTGTATTAAACTAACTTGGAACTTTTATTTGTCTATTTTAATTATTAAACTGTCCGTTATTGCCATTTGAAAAAGTGTTAAAATTTGGTTAGCTTTTAACAACTATTATTAAAAATGTTGGGACAAAACAGAAACTTATTTTAATTTTGTATAAATTACTAATTCTTCATTTTTTTAAGATTTATTAAGTGATTTATATTATAATATTGCTTCAGTGAAACCTTCAACTTATATTTTTGGTAATGCCAAAATACGAAGATATAAAATAATTAATCATTTACCTTAAAATATTAAAATTAAATGCTCTTGCCTCTACGAAAACAGTTGTCTTTCCCTCTTTTTTTCAATAACAACTTATTTCTAGAGGGCAAGGGTATTCAATCTTCGGTTGACCGAATATAGTTTACATTTTAATTTAACAAACTTAATTTCAAGTTTGTTTTTCAATCAAAAATTGCACCTTTTACAATGGACAAACAAAGGCGCGTTTGGCAAATGCAGTTCCCCAAGGTCCTTTTCTATCTCCTTCTATTTCCCCTATCTGTGTCCAGGTCCTTGTCCGGGTCCTCTGTCCGTCTGTTTTCAATCACGCACAGCTTTATGAATGGCGTCTGGCCGAGGTAAACGTCCGTCGTGTTTTACAAGCCGCACAATTTGCCTAAACTAATTTCCTTCCTGGCGAGTGCGCGCAGTAACTGTGAAAAATTACCACCCCGGTGGACATGGCGTCACGCCAGATTCGGATTCAGGCGAGGATCCGTTTGCCAGTTCCCGGTGTTTGGTAGAGTCTGCCAAAAAGCCGGCACGTTCAGTGGCCACCATTGTCGTTGTCGCGAATGCCACAAAATAGCCTATCTGTGCTAATAATCTTAAAACCGCCAAGGTTCCACCGCAACATCTCCGCGCGGAAGGCCGAAACGTAAGCGTCTTGAGCACGCGAGCCGCGAGTCCTAAACCCAAAATTGAAGTGGAGTCGTCGAGTCGAAGGTGAAGTCAAGTTGGAGTCTACATGGTGAAAAAATGGTACAAAAAAGAAAATTTTAGTTGAAGATGTTAGGAAAAATATAACATTTTTGGAGAATAAAAGTTAAATACAGTAGAAAACTTATAAAAATATTTTTAGAAGGTTAACCAATAATAATTAGTGAAGCGATATTTCTTGGCACGATTTTAGAATAAAAAGGATTAGGATATAAATGATAAATACAAGTTTTTTTAAATTATTACTTTACTTTATACTTGAAGCGTAATGCTACAAGCAGGATAAATATTAATGAACTTGTTGGAGTTTTTAAAAATATAATTTTTTGATCAATAAAAGAAATATCGTTCAATACCAAATACCTTCCTAAAATATACATTTTTAATATATTAAAAAAAATTACTTTGCAAAGAAATTATAATAATCGTATATATAGTACCTTTAATATCCAAGAACAAGCAGTGTTGCAAAAACGTTATTAATTTTTATTAGCGGAAGCAGTCAAAATTTCATTACTTTTTTTTCTATGTAACGGTGAGTGAGGACTTGTGTAGGCCCCTAGGCAGCCGTGGGCTCGGTTTACAGGACTCAGGGCCCAGGATCTGGGATACTGGCTGGATTCGGGGCTGGCGCATGCCACATGCCAATGACGACGATGACGATGCCGGTGTTCCAGCTGGTGGCAATTACCGTTATCAGCGCATGGCGCGCAGTTCACGCGGTTAAATGCGGTAACACGCACACACAGATATAGATAGGGAGCCGTTGTGGCATGGCCCACACACACAAACAAATACGAAATCGCGTACAAACACAAATGCAAACACATCACTCGTTCACATTCACCCGTGGCATCCGCACCGTTGCCACTTTGAACCCTTTCATGCAAGAGTGAAACTTTTCTTTTTGCCGCTCGGCTTTATCACCGCATTTCAACGCCGTATGTTGCCCGCCGCACCCCAACCCTTTATTTCCAGCCAGTCTTCTTCTGCCCCATCTAACGGGGGGTGTGAGCCGGGGTTGGGTGGGCCGTAATCATTATCGCACTGTTACGTTTATGAAAGTGTCAAGCTACTTGTGGTCGACGAGGCGGCAGTAAAAATCAGACAGCCACTCGCCTGTGTCGGCCCGCCCATTGTTTAATGTCGGAGGGTTTATCATCATTATCATCGCCCCCGAGTCGGGAGCCAAAGCCGGAGAGTCAGCTCTAGAGCCTTTTAAAAGCTTTCCGTGGGCGTCGTACCCTCTGTGTTAGCCCAGAGATTGGGAGGTGCCAGGATCCACGACAAGGAAGCCCGCTGCTGGCAGTTAAACAAATGGGTTTGAATTTCGGGTCTACAATAATAGAACAGAAATCAGGAAAAAAAGGAAGGGTCATAGAGCAGATTGTCAACACAAAGGAAAGGCGAAATATTGAAGGACAAGCCAATTTTGACAGGATGTTTAATTTAATTTAATTTCGTAGGACAACATTCTAGAGATTAGACAAACCTTCTTTTTAAAGAGGAACATATATTTTACTGTAAGATAAATCCGCTAAAACTTAGATTCTTTACCATAAATAATTTTCCACAAAATATATTCTAGGGTAAAGCCACATTCGTTCTCCTGTATTAACAGACTTTTCAAAGCCACATTTAGAGTCCTTAAGAAGCAAATGCTTTTATGTTTATTAAAGCGACTTTTGATTGTCAACACGACTTTCACTTTTTCAGATGTTTTATTCAGAAATCCAATTACCCAGGCCTATGTATATATATGTTATTGCTGCTGCTCATATGAATCCTTGTAAAAGTTGCAATTTTTAAGCTTCTTTGGTTTTTATTTTCTTTTGACTTAATACAAGTGAAACCATCTAATAATACGCTTTAATTTCACGCCCATTGCTCTATATTATTGTAAAACGTATAAATCGTATCGAAAATTATGTATTCTTGTAACAATCAACACATAAATAACAGATAAATTGGAATCCAACCAGGACCTTCAAGGTATAAACATTTTAACAATTTCATCTTATGCTCCCACCACCACTAAACCGTAAAATACTCTTAACAATAACAATAACAAAAACAAAAACAAAGGCGAAGGCAAGGGCAAAGGCTTGCCGGCCTTGCAGGGGGTAAGCGATGGCCACAGCATTTAATGGACTAGAACCACTTGGCATCATTAGCCCCGCCCCTCTGATCCGCCCCCATCAAGAAAAGATCATTAATCAAATTTCCGCCGTAGATACACCTCCGTGTGTTTGCTGGAATCGCCATGTGTCCCTCGTCAAAAAAATGTGTGAGAGGCGAAGAAAAAATAAAAAAAAAAAAGATCAGAAAAATGGGGCCCGAAATACATGTATCGAAAATAAATTGTACAACAAGCAAATATTTAACAAATTACTATGCCTATACACATACCCTCGCAGGAATCCCTAATGGTCAACTCGATGGGCACATTCCGGGGCACGACGCAGCCGGGACCCAAAGGTGTGTCCGGCGAGAAAGGTGATGCGGGCCAGAAAGGAGAGCGCGGCGATCCGGTAAGTCAGAGGGCATGTCTAATAAATGGCCCAGGTTTTTCCTTCACTCCATCCCACTCCCCTCCATCCCCCTCATATATGCCTTATAAAGTGTTCCTCGGGCCCACACGATTGTTGTTTCAAATATATAACAATAATTTCTGCCCTATTGACTACTCAATTGATTTTGAGGCTTCACGAAAGGGCAACCGGGGCCAAGGAGCTCTCGCCCAAATGAGCAAATCGTCTACGAAGGAAAATTTGTTTTTTGGCCAGGGCCAATAATGGGGTACAAAAAAGGACATTGGGTTACGGGGAACAATGCTTTCGGTAGCCTTTTTATAGCCTTAATTAGATTTTGGAAGATTATAAAAACTTGGATTAGCCTTTTAAAATGGATTGGGTATAAGAATAATGGGACTCCCTTTACTTTAAGCGAATTTTTAAACAAAATATATAAGTTTCCCTGGTATTTAAAAACGAAAAAGAACATCAAAATATAAAAGAAAAGTTTATCAAAATATCACAAATTAACAAACTTAGCTAAAGAAAATGGTATCTTTTCACCAGTAGCTAAGAAATATTTTATATTTACAATCCTATGATCATTAGAATTCAAAAATATGAAATAGGAAACTGGAAAATCCTTAACTACATTTAATGGCCTCCCTAAAATAAATATATCTTACAAATAAAGGCCAAGCTATTAACCCCGTGAAAGGATAAGCGCCACCACATCCTAAAATGGCTTGGTATTTTCGAGTTCAGGCCAAATTGTATCCAATTTGATAGATAGTAATAATTCTTTCCGAGCTCACAGCTCCAGCTCCAGCTCCAGCTGAGTTCGAATTTATGGCATCGCAGTCATTTGTGCAGGAAATACACAATTTGGGGCATAAATTTCTATCAGCAGTTGGCCCGAAATGCGTCACTTGAGACGATGCTGGCCAATGTCTCCTGATTTCTCGTCCATCTGCTGGTCGTGCGGGTCGGGGGCCAATTTGTGTGCATTTATAGCTCATTTGATTTTCAGTGGATATGCTTTTGGGGTTGGGGGTCAGTCACACAGCACAGGATTGAGGGATGTCCAGACTGAGGAGGGGAGAGCCAACCAAGCGGAGGCGAGCATAAACTATTTCGTTTCGTTTCTTTTCACTTCTCGTTTTGGCATTACTTTCATAATAAGTTTTGGCCATTTGGGGAGCTCATCCTGCTTAGGCGACGCTTACTTCCCAGCCATTACCCCGTATGCCATTTAGCAGCTTAGTGGGGGTGGCTTTGCTCTCTCCAGCATCCAGAGTTCTACTCTCGCTCCGCAGGATCTCTGCCATACATAAATACATATTTCTTTTATGTGCAACCTCAAAACTTAAATCTGCCAGCCGGGGCTCGCATAATGTGCTTGTTGTTAGTCCGTTTCCCTTGGCCTTCTTTGGGTGCGCTTCTCACGTGGACGACCTGAACTTCCGGTGTCGCAGATTACTCTTCGGAATACCAGCCAATTTGGAACCATAAAGACACTGCCACAGCCACGACCTTTCACATATACATACACAGGCCATATTTATGCGGCTTGCGGTGAAGGGAATTTGCCGTGGCCGTAACAAGGCTGCTTTTAAGTAGTTTCCCCCTGGTGGCCACACCCGAAATTAATCGTGCGTGAAATAAAAAGAAATTATGCAAACAGCCGCCCACACCAGGGGAAACACATACACATTATAAAAAAAAAAATCGATTGGAATTTTATGATAAATTCACGCCCAATTTGTCAGGGAGACGTTGGCGCCAAACCCCCAGTTATTGCATTACAAAATTTCGGGGAAAACTAATATGGAAATTAGCATTTTAAACGTATGAATACACGCACAATTAGGTTCGTTTCATTAAGCCTAAAAAACAGACACACACACACGTAACATACACACACACCCGCGAGGGGATCTTGAAAGACAGCCTCCGGAGCAGTCGTGTGTGTGCGTTGCCTTATTAATTATTCATTAGTTGGTATTAAGTTGGCGATATGGAGCAAGGTCCTCACCCGCAACAAGCTCAGGCCCAAAGGAAAACAGCAGCCGGATCATCCGAGTAATTGCACTGCAAGAAAAATAAGTCAATTTACAGAAAAACAAAACCGAGCAGAGTTCTAAAGGAAAATAAATATAAATTGAATTGCGAGCCAAGCCAGTTTCAGTTTTCCAAAACCTAAAAACAATTATCTTTTACAGTTCAACTAGCAATTTTCCCCTCAGTGTGGCTACCATTTTCCAGCAAGCATTTCCCAGCATCCACTCGGGTGGGCGCGTGTAAATTTATGGCGAACCATTTAAGGCGCTGATGATGTGGAAGACGACGCTGGGGATGAATTGAGTCAAGCCCAAGGAAGGAAGCAAATTTCCACAAAGGCTGAGGACCCAAAAGGAATATGGTTTTGTGTTTTCGGGCTTGTCACCACGGCACTGCACACATTCGGTCGCATAAATTTATCCAGCCTCCAAGTGTGTCATGTGTGTGTGTGGGATTTCGGAATTGATTTGATTTCAAAATGAGTTTGAATTGAATTTTTTCTGTCGTCGACAAAACGTTTGAAATTGAGTTTTACGGCCAAATTAGGCGAGAGCTGTTACCTCCCTGGCTCCAACCATTCCCAAGTCCTCATCCTCATCCCCATGGGCACATGTAGCCGTATATTTAAGACCGTAAATCATTTCACACACTTGCTTTTCTTCTGTTCTGCTTTTTTTCTCCCCCCCCCAAAAAACAGGGTCACAAAGGTGCGCACGGGCCCAGCGGCGCAAAGGGTGAGCCTGGTGAGCCGGGAACACCCGGCCTGCCGGGATTGCCCGGTCAGGCTGGACAGCCCGGCGGACTCGAGGGCATGGCCAGCGCTAACGGGACCAAGGGCGAGAAAGGAGAAAAGGGAATGCGAGGACGACGCGGCGGCACCGGACCCGCTGGACCAATCGGACCGCCCGGAAAGACCGGGGCCATGGGCGATATTGGACACTCGGTGAGTATTGGAGGAGCAAGTACAAAGTCCCGAGTTCAGAGCCACTCGCAACTTTCGCATGCATATTCATGAGCTGGCCAACTTTCACATGCTTTCACCCATTTTGGCCAGGAGCGTAGTCATGGTCATTGCTTGGGTGTACAGAGAAAGCAAAGAGCATATTGTATTTGTATTTATATTTTGTTTAAACATTTTCTTGGAGCCCTTTATAAAAGGGTATAAAATTTCCTATATAAAAAAGGGATTTATTTTCTTAGTATAAAAATGTGAAATGTAATCAAACCTAATTATCATTATATTTTTGTGTAACAAAAAGCTAAACAAAATTTAGAAGCCCCTTCTGCATCCTCTCTACGCCCGTGAATCCTGCTCCTTCGATTGTTGTTGCCACTGGGAAAAGTTCGCAGACAAACAGACATTTTCTGGCCGCACTCGCGATCTAGACAATCAGGGCAGTGAAAGAGGTTGTGGGCAGAGGGGAGACGGAAAAAAAAAGCGGAATAAACTCAAACGAAAAGTATTTTAAGTGCATTTTCATCACGGTTATTCAGGACGCGGCAGTCAGCGCATCGCACGATTCCAATTGCAGTTTACCCAGAATTTCCGCCATTATTCCGCAATAACAACAGCTAAGCAATGGCAATGGCGGCAGCAAGGAGAAAACTTTCCTTTTTGCAGCGGAGTCAGTGAATTGAGAGGCACGAATTCCATGGCACTCTCCGTAGTATTCTGTGCCAACTGGCATCGTTTACCGCCCGAAATCAAAATCAAGCAGCGTATTTACATGAGCTTGGGAGAATGGGAATGGGACACGGAACTTTGGCTCAATTGCTAGAATGAGCGGAGAAACAAAAAGGTTTTGCGACTAGAAAATTGTTGCACTCCGAAAACGGCGAAAGTTTGGCCATTTTTGGCCATAGTTCAAGTTGGCTCGTTGGTCCAGTTCCCTAACTCTATCTCCAGTTTCAGTTCCATTGCCTCTGCAGCATTTTGCACTGGCAATGATCATATAATTTGCTCACAACTTTCCCACTTACGAGTGAGGCGATTTTGATTTTCCCCGACCATGTGCGAACTTTGCTACGTGCTCATGTTATTTGGGCAATCGAAAGCTCATAATTTTAATAATTAAACGTGGCTTAAAGATTGGATTGAGTTAAGAGGTTTACTTTTAAAGATAATCTCCATATTTATAATAATAAACCATCTTTTTCCTTATAGTAAATCTTTTTTAGATTCTTGTAAAGTCAAAAGATATAATTTTCCATCAAACTACGCTCTGATACCCACTTTTTTTCTACCCTGCTGCTTCCACTGTTTTTCATGACCTTTAATTGATTCTCAGGGACGGCCGGGCATGACAGGACCAAAGGGTGAGATGGGACCCAAGGGCCCGAAGGGAGATTCCGGCGGACGCGAAGGGGTAAGTAGAGACGACGTTAAGTATACGCCCCGTCTGCCGACAGAGGGTGGGTGATGGATCATTGAGAAAGCGAGACAATGACTGGGAAAACTTGTTCGTTCACAGGTCAAGGGTGACAAGGGCGACCGAGGTCAGGATGGACGCGATGGCCTGCCCGGACCACCGGGACTGCCCGCCACTGGTGGCGGCGATGGTGACAGCAGCGGGGTTCAGTACATACCGATGCCAGGACCTCCAGGACCTCCGGGACCACCTGGCCTGCCGGGTCTCTCGATTTCCGGACCCAAAGGAGAGCCCGGAATGGATTCGCGCAGCAGCTTCTTCGGTGACGCCTCCTATTACGGCCGACCAGGTGAGCTATGCCCAAGCAACTCGCACCGAATCCCTGTAAATATATATGCGGTGTGAGCCTAGTTAGAGATTTAGCCCTATCTGTACATAGCATAGTACTGTCCGTACCGAACCTAACTTATCCAACCTGTGTCAAACCATATCATTTGTATCGTACTTCCCGTCATCAAGGTGCGCGCTCATCTTTAGACGAACTAAAAGCACTGCGAGAGCTGCAAGATCTGCGCGATCGGCCCGATGGCACAGCCGGTAATCAACAATCTCAACTCAACCATCCACCATTCTATATTGATATATCCTTAGTGTTTGCCTGTGGCCTGGCCATTTCGAATGTTGCATGACACCCATTTCGCCCAGATAATTGCCTCCAGTTCAAAGTGTACACACCTTTCCCACATCTACTACATATTTTTCCCCATTCCTATTTTCCCATTTTCCCTGGAATGCCTTCACAACCGTTTTATGAACTAGCTCCTTGCTGCTTTCATGGGGAGCAAGCTCCCTCATATTTGCACATCATCATTAACTCATTTGGCGTTGATAGAGTACAACGTGTAAACATTTTCTTTATGCGCGAATTTTCACACCGTCATGACTTTTCCGCCGCCAGAAAATAACCCGACTCATGGCTCCCACAAAGACATAACACATTTTAGTTACCATTAAACCGAAATGTCAGTTTTTGGCATATTTTTGCTGAGCTTCTGACTCTTTCGGTTGGTTTTAGAAAAAAAAAAGACAAAAATGCGGTCACGTATGAATTATTAAAGCATAAATGGTTTGGGTGGGAATAGAAATAAATTTCAATGAAAATAGAAATCGATAAATATATCTATCCTTTTTTCAAAGCAAAGAAAGAAATACATTAAGAGAAATATTTCATTTTGCATGATTACCTAATTTAAAAATGCTTAGAATTGTCTCAATGTGTGTATAATTTTTTATAACTTGGCTTACTTTTACTTAAGTACATATACATACTGGTATTTGTATATTTTATATTTCAAATATTCAAAAATAATTTACTTTTCTACCTAAAATTATATTGATTCTTCACTGTTGTGATTTAGCACTTAGAAAAAATGTAATTTAATTAAATACGGGCTTACTGTATTATGGCCATAATGCCTAAATTATCCTTGCAGAGCCGCCTCGCCAGACAGTACATTCACACAAACATGAGGAGGCCCTGGGGCCCGTTGAGGGCGAGGAACCATACTTTTCGGCCTCCTCCTCGAACATGAATATGAAGATTGTGCCCGGCGCAGTCACCTTCCAGAACATCGATGAAATGACTAAAGTGGGTGTCGATTGGTTAAATTTGGCACCAGCCATGTATTTTTAAACTCTTTTTCGATGTATGTATATTTTTAACCACACAGAAGTCGGCACTGAATCCGCCGGGCACGTTGGCCTACATCACCGAGGAGGAGGCACTGCTCGTTCGCGTCAACAAGGGCTGGCAGTATATTGCGGTGAGTTTTTTGGCCAAAGCCAAAGTGCACAGAGACAAATATTCAGTGGGGTTTTGATTTTTGGAGATTTATTAATAATGATAAAATGGGAGAAAGGTGTACTGACAAGTTTGGAAAGCAGTTATTGGGTTAGAGTTCTTTGGAAAGCTGTAAATACATATTAAGAAATTGCTTCTGATATTAAGTATATTTAATTTCTTTCGGTGTGGTTTCTGTTTCGGTTTCGGCTTGGGGTTGGTTTTGATTTCTGGCTCCTAAGCAAACAAAGGGACCTTCGGGTAGCACTTTTAAAATGCCAAATATGACAGGCGCTGAGCCCGCTGGCGGGCGGTTATTATTTTATAGATCCCTCTCCCCCGCTCCGGCTGTGTTGTTCCATTATGGCCATAAGCCCCTCAGAAAAGAAAGCGGCAAATGCATGCAAAAATAGAATGGAATTGGCGGATAGCGATGGGCCTGGCCAGAAGCAAGAGCGTGTGTTTGTCTTTTGCTCGTCTTATTTATTTATTTATTTATTTTTCCTTGCCTGCCATAAAATAAGGTTTGTTTGGCATTGCCCTTGTATCGAGTCGTTTTTTATTTGCACATTAAATGTTGCAGACGTTCAGACTGATTGCCAATCACATGTGTGTGTGTGGGAGTATCTGCGTTATTCAATTATATTGACTTGCGTTTGGCTTTTCACTTGTCCCGGTTAAGGAATACCAGGACACCGAAGTACAAGGCTGCAAGGATACGAAGAACAGCCAGCGACATGTGGCATGTGGCAGGCAATTTGAGTCAGGCAGCCAGTCAGTCAAAGCTTCAAAACATTTATTGATGAAATATAAAACATGCATCGGTAGATCTGGTCGTGGTGCCTCCAGGATCCGACCTTGGGGCCATAAATTCCTGCAGCAGATTAAAAATAATATTAAACGAAAATCGAAGGTTTTATTGTCGTCCCCTGGACGGAATTTGTCGATTGTCGGTGCCACATGCCAATTAATCTCACCAGTCCAAGGTGAACTCGTGCCAGTGGGAACCTTTTATTACCCGAACTCCCTGGCAATTTGCTCGGGTCAGCATTTGTGTGGACGACCTCTGAAGTTGGCGAAATTACACGCAAAATTGCTCGATTCCCCGATAGCTTGTTAAACATTAAAGTGGCCACAATTTCGGCTGCTTGTTGCGTTATTGAAATCATCCGAAAATGGAAAATGGAAAATGGCCGGCACAGGGGAGGAACTACATACACACATACATACATACAAATAGCATGTAGTGCCAGTTGCCTGAATCGTGCCAAAGTGTACAATATTCTCAGAATTGGGGAGCTGCAAAAAACTGCTCGAGATTCGATTTCCGCTTCCGTTGTTGCAGGGCACAAAAGCCAGCACAGCATGGCTGTGCCTGGTGGGCGTGGCTGAGCCCTCAGGCAACCAAGCTTCTGGCTCCCGACTTCTCCTGGCTATGCTGGATGCTGGCTCCTGGTAACTGGCATGTGCATAAGGCAGCTCCGAATGAAAACGAAATCTCTTGCCTTTGACGGCAGCATTTAAATACTTTTGACAACAAAAACCCGGCGCAGGACCATGAACTGTCAGGGTGCGCCGAGTAATATGGCAAAATCGAGGCAAAGCTAAAAAGGGCCCTTTGTTGGTGAAATTTCACTAAGTCGGGAGGGAGTCAGGAAGTCGTCTACACAGGAAGAAAAATAGTTAACAGGATTTTAATGCAGATTATGGGAAATTGAAGCCATAAATGAAACAGAATCTCCATAACCAACTCACTAAATTTAAGATATTGATAGTTGTAGAGGAATTTGATAGGAATTTGATATATATCTTACCTTGTGTTTAGTGTAGGGAGCAATTTAGTGATAATTTTCACCCAGTGTAGCCGACTTCCCATTTGCATTTCGTATTTCGTCTGGGCCAAATACACAGCTGTCTGCCGAGATACCGAGTTTGAAGCCGAGGCGCCATCCTAATTAGATTTCAGTACACGAGTCGACTACTTAAAGTTCAAAATAGTAATTAAAACTTTTGTCAGACGACGTCGCGCATTATGGCAGTCGAAAATTTGACCCTAATACAGGTCGGGATTGAGACGGAGCTGGGAGAAAAGGGAACTAGGAGTGGTTGGTACCCCGGGACCGCGACTGGGACAGATACATAAATTCCTACACGTAATGCAAATATTTGAGGAAAAGTTTCAATACAACGGCGCTGATTTCATCTCATCATAATGGCTCGAGTGAGAGGAGCGGCTGTGTTTGCCTTCTGTTGGCAGTCGCGCTGAAATATTAACTACTTGAAAGGGTCTGTGGAACATATACATATATATTTGCTCAGGTCTCTTGTTTTATTAATTACAAATTCGTCAAACGCTCGTTGTTTGTCTCGTCAGCGGGCGGCCGCCTTTTAATTACAATTTTCGCATTTAAAGTACAATTTTATTCTCCCAACAGCTGGGTACCTTGGTGCCGATTGCCACGCCCGCACCGCCCACAACGGTGGCGCCCTCGATGCGATTCGATCTGCAGTCGAAGAACCTGCTCAACAGCCCGCCGCCCCCGCTCAATACGCCCACGGTGAGTGATGGAAATCGACTCGACTTTTCATTTTTTTCCCCCATCTTTATATTGTGTTTCCCATTTGCCATTTTCCCACTCGTACATCTACTCGCACTCGCTCTCGTATCCTCCGGCGGGATAATGACATTGATGCTGGGCGAAAATTAAGAGCGCTTCGAATGGAAATCAAAAGTTCTAGCTGGGATTCCCTTTGTGCGCGCATTAAGAGTGCTCGACTTTGATGAGATAAAAATGAATTATTTATCACGCATCGATTCAGCGGGCATCCGATTGTCCTTTCCCGCCGAGAGAGCCTCTAACAGAACACTCTACTAACTGAACTATCAGTGCTATTTGAACTGAACTATAACTATCCAAGAAAGAAACAGAAATAAAGACCACACAAAGCTTTGTTCCTAATTTCATGACACTAAGTTATAAAATACACGAATAATTGTCCCTAATATCTGAAAAATACTTAAAAAATTTTACCAAATATTAAAAACCATAATTTAAATATTAAAATATGAAGCAGGAAATTATTCGTGTTTATTTTTTCAATATAACCTCTTGTAATTAATACTTTTACAACAGCAACTAGAGCCAATTTTATTGATAAGCCTTACTAAACTTATTTATAATTAATTGTCGTTAAATGCAGTTTACAACCGCGCCCGAATACGAAACGGTAATTAAATCCATAATATCGCATACCGTAGTGTCGACTAAAAAAATAACAAAAAAAAAAAAAAACCAGCGGTGAAATTTGAAAATAGTGGAACGACTCTTGCACATATACTCGTTGAATAAATAATTTGATTTTGTTTGCTGGCCAATGAAAATATTTCTAATTAGCGAAAATTGCATTTTCAGTTCTGTTGTTGTACGCGGAACAATTGGTGTAGTTTGATTTTCTGCTTTTGTCTCTGTCTGTCGATGGTTTTTTGTATTTTCATTAATGCGATGGAAACTCTCTTTTTCCTATTCAAATAAGAGTTCCATGTTTATTTACATATATATGTATATCTCTCTATCTGTGTTATGTGTGTGTGTGATTTGCTTTTTTACCTAGTCGCTTCTTGATTGAATTTCGTCCTTTTGTTTTTGGGTAATCCCCAAAGCTTAGTTCTCAACGATTCGCATCCCACACGAAGGCCAAGAACGTTGAGAACTCCTTTTTGTGTGCGTTCGTTCGGTGTTAGAATTTCTAGAATTCCCATTTGGATTTATTAAATTAAAAGTATTTTTGTCCCCCATCTCATGGCTGCGTCTGCGAACAAAATTAATGGGATCGAACAAAAAAATATGAAATTAAAATCACAATTCCAGTGGTATCCGCGAATGGTGAGTCCTCCTTGTCCCCGCCCTTCAATTAAGCTAGATCCAACCTTTGAGCTCCTGCCCACATCCCATGATATTTTTTATCCTAGCCTCGAAGGAGGTTTCCCTACGGCATTTTTCGTTGTTTTTGTTATTAGACCTCCAAGACAATTATTTGAAGTATTTTACTATCCATTACGACCACCCATCATTTTCTGCCAGAGGCGGAACCTTCCCCAGCAACAAAGACCTTTTGTTAAACAAACAATTTCTGGCTATTAAATTCTGTATTAATTAGATCTTAAAATGCTTGACATAAATTCCGCATTAATTTCATGCCATATTTTTCCGGATCCGAAATAGCTACGCGTGGCGGCACTGAACGAGCCCTCCGTCGGCGATTTGCAGGGGATCCGGGGTGCGGACTTTGCCTGCTATCGGCAGGGACGACGAGCTGGCCTTTTGGGCACCTTCAAGGCATTCCTCTCCTCCAGGTAAGTACTCAGCACTGAGCTCGCGGCGAGTGTGTCTTATCTTTCTTTAGATTTTTCACGCGTCTTAGGCTTGTTTTCCTCCTCGGTTCGGTTTAGTTTTCCAGCGCACCAAGCTATTAAGATTTTCCCCTAAATCCCCTTTGTATTTGGCGCTTCAATGCGCAACGTTGCTCATACGCCACGTTTCCCGGCTGAGCCGACACTTTGGGAACTCATTAGTTGCCGCATAATCTTGATATTTGAAGCGAAGCGAAAATGAAAACGAAAAAAAAAAAAAGAAAACGCGCTCAAAGTATGAAAACAAAAGCTTGGGAAAACAATTTCGTGCGATTTATTTACCCAATGCTCAGAACTCGAGTTCGCCAGGGGGGGAGGATGAGGTGGAAAAACATAAATAAATAAGCGAACAAAGCACCTGCCCCTCAGACATCTTTTGATGGCAGTTTGTTTGTTCGGTTCGCGTGTAATTGCCGCTCGTATGAAGGCCATAACTTGAAACTCTCGCCTGCAGGGTACAGAATCTGGACTCGATTGTTCGTCCGGCTGACCGGGACCTGCCCGTGGTAAATACGCGCGGCGATGTGCTCTTCAATTCGTGGAAGGGAATCTTCAATGGCCAGGGCGGATTCTTCTCGCAGGCGCCGAGAATCTACAGCTTCAGTGGCAAGAACGTGATGACGGATCCGTTGTGGTGAGATTTATATTTTTAAAATAATTATACATTTAATTAAATGTTTGTACTCCCTTTTTTAGGCCCATGAAAATGGTCTGGCATGGTTCCTTGCCCAATGGCGAGCGTTCCATGGACACATACTGCGATGCCTGGCACTCGAGCGCCCATGACAAGTCTGGTTATGCCAGCAATCTCGAGGGTCACAAGCTGCTCGATCAGAAGAGGCAATCCTGCGATGGCAAGCTGATCGTCCTGTGCGTAGAGGCCCTCTCGCAGGATCGCAAGCGAAAGAAGCGGGACCTCGGCGGTGGCAGGTACTTACACGTGTCCTATTGATTTGGCATTAAGGTTTTATGGCTCGCCAACTTTGCTCATTACATCTCAATGGCCCTGGGCACTTGGACACTGAAAGAAATATATTACTTTTCAAAATTAAATATTTTAAAAGTCCAGAAAAATATATTTGCAGGCTTACAATCATCTAAACTTAATTATATTTACTTTAATATAAGAATAATTTATGTTTTTTGTAATTTTTTCTTCACGTGTATTTTCACAGCTACCGCAACAGTCGCAGTAACAGTCATGACGAGAGCGAAAGTCTGGAGTTCAGCACGGCCGAGGAGTATGCAGCGCATTTAGAAAATTTACTGCTGTAAGCGGAACCGGAAGGAAGAAGCAGCGGCAAGCGAGTCATACAGTCACACCAACACATACTCATACATAAAACAAGGCGAAACAAAAACAAAAACAAAAACCAAACAAAACAAATCACAGCACACACACACACACGTACATACTATACATTGAACGTAAACGTAAATCATGGCCATGCATATAATCAGCGAATTCCAAATAGAAACCAAAAAAAGAATACTCAGACGACAGATGGAAGTTGCATATAAATACATACTTATAATACCCGTACGAATACACACTACTCGTAGGTAATGTCTAATATATTTCATAAACATACATATAGCATATATAGCATATATATCGTGGATATATATATGGGGGTGTACTTTATGTTCAGGACAAGGCGACGAAGGCAACAAACAATTTTTTGTACAAGCAGGAAACGTATTCGTAGCTCGTAAACTGTAATTTGTAACGTAGCGTTTAGCCGTAACCGAAGTAATGTAATTTTTGTAATTACGTAAGCTCACCCTCGACACAGCAGCAGATCCAAGGATATATGTTAGATCACAGGATCATACAGTCGCCTCCGCCTACGCATTACTGGCCAAATTAGTATCCTACTTAGCTCGTATGGCAATGCACCCGAGAATCGAGGAACTCTTCACCGGACTCTGTATATGCGTGTATAAATGTGTATTTTTGTCGACAAAAGACTTCTAGGTGTGTGTAAATTATAAGGAACCCGAGTACCGTTTTTAACTATCGCATGCAGCTCATTCTGCCCCGTCTATCTCTAAACTATATACTAGGATATACTTGTATGTTTTACGACCGATTTCTACTCCAACCTTAGGCCAGAGATTTTCTACAGTGTAGTGCGCGATTCCAGTAAAACAAAAAACAAAAGAATACTCGTAATCGGAATCCCAATTTCGGATAGCCGTTTTTATATACATATGCATCATCAGATGAGTAAGGATAATGCAATTATAGCGTAACATGCCATTATCCAGCCAGCCCACACGCAAAAACACACCGATGGTAAATTCGTAATTTATTGTCATTCGATAACGAATACTTAACTAAATTCTAATTATAATTACCGAGCATAGTTAGTTATATAATAATTTCATTTTGCATTTAACCAATGCATTTCCAACTACAAAATTTGTAATGTAATTAAATGTAATTGTAACGACAGTTAAGGTATTAATTTAAAACAATAAACCACGAATGGCGCAGAACACAAAGCGAAGGGAGCGCCAAGTGACATTATATAATAGTACGATTAAAGTAAAAAATATATATATATATATTTAGTGAAATCAAAACTGAAGTGCAGAACAGAACCCTCTAGTCCTAAGTCTAAAAAATATGATGAAAAAAGCGTAACATGAATACATAATAGCATAATAATATAATTGAATAATACGAAATAATAAAAACTAAACTATCAAAGGCAACGCTCAATATTTTTACTTGGAAATTTAAAGAGGTAAGATTAATTTAAAAGTAAATATATTTTTGTTTCGTATTTTTGTAATTTTTGATGTAATTTATATGTGCTTCCTGCTATCATATTGAATTTCTTTCTGGTGTTTCGTTCCTTAAAATATTAATAACCATAAACACGCATTGATATTTCAGTGTGAGCTAAATAATTCTGGCATATAGTCAAATCCCCCATGGACTCAGGTGCAATGCCTGTCTATCTGCATTGGAAATGTATACATATATATTTTATGTGAGGCTCGTATATTTTTCACTAAATAAAAAAATATTACAAATTCATCTACGTGGGCAAAAGCCAAGAAATTACTTTGATCAATATTTTTCATTTAGCTTCAAATCAATTTTCATTTCCATTCCCCCCAACAAAACCACAACAGCAGGGGCAGGCGGCACAGGGAAAACAAAGAATATTCCGCCATTTCCCCCCCAGGACGAATGGCTATAGCACGTGTACCTGTACCTGTATCTGTATCGGTGTATCTATCTGCATCCGTAGCCACATTGATGTTTGTCTGAGCCGCACGCTTGATAACCAATTTAAATAATTTTTCACTTGAATTAAAGCAAATGATTTCAAACAAAAAGAGCCACGCAGCAGCAGCAGCAGCCCTTGAAGCTCGGTGGGGCCATTGATGTGCTTTATGAATTTCAATGGCAGCCCAACATAGTTTCCGGATACGGATTTTGTTGCCTTCTGCCCTGAGATGCTCAAATATCCTGCAGATACATCTACAACCGCAGATACAGATACTTATGCCGTGCCTGGCTGCTGCTGCTGTTGCTGTCAGGCAAATAAACAAACAGGCCAAGAAGCCACCGAGTGCCAACAGTTGCGATTTGGTTTGGGATTGGGACCGCCAGCTCCGATTGTCCTCGAGGCCGCAATATCACGGGGAATGCGGCTGAGACCGCCACTTAGGCACAAAGCAATCAAGCCAGATGAGCGGGATGAAATTTTAATTTAATGAATGAATGCCGAAATATTGTATTAGTTGATTAGCTGCGAAGCCAAATCAAAATTCTGCCTCCCAAAAACTCTCAAAACAGAGGAATTTTATGCAAAATCTAAGCTTTAAATTTGGTTTGTTGTGAGTGAAATTAATAGTGAATGATTTTGATTATTATCTTAAAAAATGGGCGACAAGAGATTTTATTTTGTTTAAAATTGTATTTGTATTGATTGTTCATTTGAATATTGATTTTGAAAATCAACTTTTGTAGTTTTAATCTATACATATATATAAATATCTATGCAGTATTAGTAATAGTATTATTACTTTATGACACTATTTTTAATAAGAAAAAAAATATATTTCAAAAGTCGGACAAGGACTTTTCTCGATTCAGGCTATTTACACACATGTCACAACTTTTTAAATAGTTTTTCAACCGCTTCATGCAAGTATTTTCCGGAGTTTTCAATTATAAGCCTTGCTCCGAGGTCTGTCAGCCAAAAAAAAAAAAAAAAAGAAAGTTTTAAATTCCGTGTGCGGCTGACAATGTCATTCATCATAACACATTTAGCCGTGAGCTTATTAGATTCCACTTTTGTGCCCAGGCGCATTTACAAGTTTTCCGAGCTTGTTTTCCAGCTTCTTCGTTTTTCTTTTGCCGCTGGATCTTCTCTCTTTTTTTTTTATTGAAACCAGAAAAACACAAAACAACTTTCCCACCCACACATACGCATGCAGCATCCGTAACAAGTCCGCACATACACACACATGGGCGTACATACATATGTCACGAATAAAAACAATTTATCATTTAGCTTATCAAGACGCGCGGCCTAACGTCCATTATTTTGCGGACGCAACGCAGAGAATTGTTTTTTGATGATAGCCCCCAGTTGTTGGTCTTTGCGAGGGTTACCAGGAGGGGATACTAGAATACTAGGAGGTTTTTCAGGGGGAATGCTGATGTCCAAGGTGAGGGACATGAAAATAGCAAATGTCTGAGAAATGATTATTGCTCTGCCCGCATGTGATTTACAATCTATCATAGCCATTGGGAATTTCGAATTACAGAGAGTTATGAATGGGTTTTAATAAAGGCAGATGTGGGCCTAAGGAGTTTGCACCACTTCAAGTTCAACAGAATAATAAATTGTATTATTTTATACAAGGTTTCCCTGTGCCCCTAAAAATAGCTGATATATTTTAAGTGGATGGGATAATACCAGGATGTCAGTTGCTTACCTTTTCCACAAAATATATCATATATTCTTTTGAAGGCTAGCCTTTATTAAGGTGAGTATTTAATTTTTAATCGCTCGAACACTAGCCGTACCCAAGACAGACAATTACAGCCAACAAATAACACGTAGGAATACCATATATGCCTCCGGTGGGCCGGAGCTAAGAGTTGGGCCTGCATGGCCGACTCACGTGTAACTAAAAACCAACAATTATGCATGCCAAAACCGCAGAAACCGATGCCACGCCCACAATACCCCCAGTAGCCGGGACACAGCCCACATCCCAGAGCCCTCGCGACGTCAACACAGCGGCGACAGCGACAGCGGAATCGGAATTTGCATAACTTTGTATGAGATTCTTGCAGAGCAGCCGCGTCGAGCCACAATATCATTCATACATGCATGCAGCTCATACTCACATGCACTGAAAAAATATATAAAAAAATACACAAGTAATAAAATAAGTAATAACTTTCAGAAAGGTTAAATATACATATATAAATATATAGAGTTATTTTCCTTCATTTCCTTAAGGAAATCCTTTATTTTCATACATTTTCTTTCAGTGCACCGATATAGCAGGGCACGTATACACTGGCAGACAATGTCAGTGAGCCGTCAACATTTCAACTTGTCATGCGAGCAGGAAAAGCGAGGAAAGCTCGCTGGGAAGGGCGGAGAAATCGGGAATAGGGCCAGGCCAAAGGTGTGCCGCAGCGGGGGGCAAGGGCAAGGGGCGTGTGCAGCAAGTCGAAGACATTGCTCCGGGCTGCTACATGGCCTACCTTCAATTTGTCCGTGTGCCCCGCCATCCGATAACCACGTAGGTAGAGCCAACTCGGTCCAAGCCGCACCGGCTTTTGTTGCATACTTTGCTGCGTTGCCGGCAACGTATTATTTCAGTTACGTTTTGCGGAAATGCAACTGAAAACTTGCAATTTGTTTGACGTTTCGGTATTTTTTCGTATGAATTTATAATGCCCTCGACTTCAACACCTGTCGTTCAACGTTTGTTCGTTTATTCGTTCGTTTGTTTGTTTGTTTGTTTGTTTGCTCCTCGGTTGGTTTGCTGTTTGCCTGCCAGTTCTGCTTTCTGTTGATTTATAATGCAGACGATCCTCCTCCGTTCTGCCCTGGGGCTTATTGATATATATCAGGCGGCATTGTGATTAGGCAAAAAGTCGGCAAATACCCGTACGCGAATATAAACACACATAGTCGCATTCCGAGGCACTGAGGGTGTGCACACATGCGTATTTATGTTATGCCGCCGCAGTAACACACAAAAGGTAGCAACTTTTAATTGAAAAACTTGGGCACTTACAACTTGCAAGGCACTGGCAGCGGTGGTGGTTCCCCTTCATCTCTATTAGCAGTTGCAGGCGTAGGTGTAGCCGCCGTTGCTGTAGCTGTAACTGTAGCTGTAGCTGTGGGCGCGGGCGTGGCAGAGTGGCAAGTGGCAATACTGGCATTGTCGCCGGCATTACTCAAGTTGTTAGCAATGTTTACAAACACAATAAGCAAATACGCCAACGATAGCGGTAGTGCCAACTAGTGCACTGAAAAGAAAGTATTATAAGTGGGGAAAAGGTTAAACTAGGGAGGGAATATGAATTGCAATTTAAATTAATATTTCATCTAAAGGTACCTTTCGGCCTTCGATTAACGAAATTTTATTGCTTTTATAATTTTCTGTATTTAATAAATAATTACATTATCACAATATGTACTAAAAATTATAATTAATAATACTCAAATATTTATTGACTTATTTTTAAAGTTTTAAATGTAAAATTACTTATGTATTTGACCTTTGTTAATGACTTACTTTTCTATCAATTATATTTAATATTAATTTTATAAACAAAAAAATAATTTTCTAATAAATATTCTAGTATATTCCAGTGCCCCTCCTTGTTGTTAGTGAACAGGTTTAGTTGACTTAAAGACGGCATCGTCAACACGACTCCTGTTTACATAGAAAGTTTTTCCGCTCTCCATTTCTTTTGGCCCGGCCGACTGATAGTTAAACAGCACTGAGCAAAGTCTGGCTGCAAGAACGTGCGATAAGTTTTCCATTTTGCTGTTCGGCAAATATTTACCACCTCAGGGAGCCCAGCATTTACCACCAGTTACCTGTTCAGGTGCAATGCAGTGGCCACGCCCCCAAAATCGCACTCATCTTCTGCTAATTAAACTAACCAGGGGCTAGCTGATTGGGAAATCCAAATAAAACAATCAAATCAAAATGCTAAAATGCTTAACTTTTAATTAGCAGTCCGAGGCGCGTGTGCAGCCCTCGAAATACATAATACATAATTAAAATTATGATTTGGCTTTTTGGGAACTAATCTATTTTGGCCGGAATTGTAATTGGCAGACGGAAATTTCATATGCAAATTGTATTAGGTACCAGGGGAGGTCCTGGCTCATGGGTGCCTGGGTGCCTAGTTGCCCGGCTTCGTGTCCATAGTCCATGGCAGCGATTATCGAGTGCAGCTGCAATGGCAATCCACTTGCATAAGCGAGCGGCTGCTAACGCCACCGAAAGCCATCGGTATATCATGCCGGCCATAAGCCTATTAATAGCCCCTGTCTGCGATCGGACAAGCAATTAAAATTGACTGCACTTTTGAGCGGATGCCCTCCAGCCACATGGGCGCGCTCCGTTATCCCCATCACCGCTTTCCCTTTGTCCCAGCTCACCAGCTCTTCCGCTTTTCCCCTTTTTTTTCCCTTAACGCCCCGGAAAATTGTTCAATTGGGCGTAAATGTGTTGGCATCATCGCCACGTGCACGTGCTCCTGTTACTCTTCCAGCCCGGCAACTGGCAATTATTTAGGACCGTGCCCGTCGCGTCTGCAAAACATAAATTTTTCCCAGCGAAAATGTCTTGTAATTCGGGCCAATGTGCGGCAGATTGTTGCTGTTGTCACCTGACATATAACGGACTTTGATTTGTTGTTGTGCTGAAGTGCAGATGTGGCGTGGCATCAAGTATACGCCAGGTGTGACGCAGTTCTGGTCAAGTTGGTCAAGAGGCTGAGTGGGCAGCCACGTTCATTAATAGGCAAATTATGTTCCGGTTAGTTTGTGAATAAAATCCTTTGAACTTTGTGCAGTAACGGATTTATCAATATTTTAATTGAGCTTATAGGGGAATCCTTGGGAAAAGCTTTGGAAAACCTACTAAAGAAAGCTTTTGTTGCGATGAAACGATATGGTAACAGGATACAGGAAAGCTTGACAGATTCATGAACCACAGCTTTCGGGATTCCAATTACTTTTAACTTAGTGTATTTACTAAACTACTTTTAGAAAACAAGATATACTTTTAGCCTTTAACACGTTCTTGAAAAATGTTCAAATAGGAGTATTTACACTTTAATCTTTATGCCTATTTCTTAATTTAAGAGATTCTTATAAGTACTTATTTTAGATAACAATAAATCATTTTATTTATCAAATATAAATTTCAAAATAAAATGCCTTTCAGATTCGTTTTTATTTTAAATATTTAATAATACAAAACGATTCTCAGCCACTGGTTCCCTGTGAACCAAAAATCGCATCACTATGAACTTGTTATCCTTGTAAAACTTGAAGCTCCATCCAAGTTTTGCTCCTTAAAAAAGCTCAAAGCATTCATTTTTACAGTTTCCATTTTGAAGTAAAAAACAACACACTGCTTAAGTTGTTTTAAATTTTATTTAATCAATAATTCAATCGTTTGCAATATACATATTATGTAAATAAATAATGCAAATCCAAAGCATTAAAAAGTTAGCTTTCATGGTTAATAGTAAATCATTATAACTTCAGCGAATATTCGCCAGAATCTTCCGGTTACTAAATTCCTTACTTAAATTTGTTTACTTTTTATAATCGTGCACTTTGGCCCAACGCGAAAATTGTAAATATTTGCACTTTGTTTTGTTTTTTTATTTTTTGGTTTTCATTTTTAAGTTTACATTAACGGTATTTGCCTAAAATATGCTTGAATTCTCAATAACTGGTAAGTTAATTTATATATTAGGTTTAGGTTAGCATTTATGCCACTGGTAAGTATGTATGTCTTTGTTTTGTATAGCTAGAATAATCATTTGGTCTTGGTTTCAAGCCGCGCTGAAACGCATATGTTTTGTAATTCCATTATCGGTAATACTTTGATAAATGTTAAACTCGCGAAAATTGTTGCTGTTGCTTAGGTTACATTAAAACTCGAATTTGCTAAACGTACACGGAGCTGTTCCCGATTGGATCGCGAAATCGAATCAGGAACAGATCTGATAAATTCGGTTTAACGCTAGAAGTGTGTATCTTATATGTTTGCCTCATAAGTTTTGCATTATGCAGTATAGTTAACCATAGGTGGTAGGCTTAGGTTGGCTTCATTCGGTGTACAAGTGTTACAGTAGAGTTAGTTGGTATGTTAGTTGGTCAAGATTTCCTTTTGATTCGGTGTGTTTCGGTTCCAGTTTTGGCTGATATGCAATCTTTCGAAAGGACTTGAACAGAATGGTTATTTCTAATGCGAATTTCGGTTTGTTCAACAATCAACGATAACACTAAAATGTAATGCAATGTAAATTCAATTGGTTAAATCTAGAAATTAAATTTGAATAACAAGTACGAATCCAGCAATTCCAAGTACGTTTTAACATTATTGTCCTCTGCTTTTTTGGGTTTTTAATTTGTGTATGGATGTGTGCGTCAAGTAAATGTGCAATTACAACAATCACAATAACAATTATAATTTAAATCGGAAATTTAATGCCAAAATTAAGGGGAAAACCGAGCATCAAGTGCCTACGAGGGTATTCAGACTGGACAGAGTTGAGTGGGTGCTTCTGCGGTAACGCTTTACCATTCAATTATGCATATCGTAAAACAATTTCGACGAGAAAGTGCCAAATGCATAATTCATTAATTAATAGTTTCAACACACTTGCCGCGCCTTGTCTACGAGAGTATTTACACTAAAATATCGAAATCACCCAAACGCTGCGTTTAAAATTAGTTGCTGGGCCTTGCCAGGCCCTCCCGCCAAGGATCCGCTCTCCACTACTATCACACGGCTCTGATCTGCTCCTACATCAGGGCACAGCGGTTCCAGCGCGACGAGGCCCTCACGCCCTCGCCCTCGTTCAGAGCCATCGTCTTGGATCTCATCAGATTGAGATCCGTCCGGATGCTGGGACGCCGGGCATTCGGGGTCACCACACCGCAGGCATCGCTAAACCGGCGCTTGATGGACAGTGCGTTCTTCTTAGTCCCGCCCACTGCGGATCCGTGGGGCGGCAGTGGCGATGGTGCCCCAAAAACGGACACCAGACGGCGGTGGTGATTGGGTGTCATTTCTAGCGGCAGATTGGACACCGTGAACAGCGAGTGGAAGAGGTCATCAATGCGGTAGTTCTGACGCGCCGAGCACTCCACAAAGGTGCAGCAGTTGTCCTGGCCAGCTATATAGCCCATGACCTCGTCCACCTGCACAGTTCTGGGGTATAGAAAATATGTAAGCAAATTAGTATGAATTATTTTTCTTTATCGTTATTTGTTTTTACTTACTTAAAATCGCGATCACATTTATTGCCCGCCAGGATCATGGGTATCTTCGGAAGACTCTTCTTCTTGAAGCCAGAACCCGGATTGAGGGCTGCCCACTTGGTCTCCAATATGTTTTCCCGCAGGCGAACCACCTCCTCGAAGGACTCGCGGGAATCCATGCTAAAGACAAGGATGAAGAGGTCCCCTGCAATAAGCGCAACCGAAACCCATAAAGGGAGACATTAATCGCCGTTTGATTTAGCAAATGCAAATTTATTGCTTATTTATGACCCCGCATCTATGACCTACGCACTCGCAATTTTCCAGACACTATATAAAGCGCTCCTGACATCTGAAGCTCATCTCCCCTATGTTAATGTGCTCGGGATTATGCGTGGGTGTGTGGGTCTGACTTGTTTAGGGTAATTCGGATTCACCGAAAATCGGGAATGGGAAAATCGATAGCTGCATGCCACTGATACATGAATACCCTACTTATTGTTAGCCATTCATATTTATTTATATTTTCGTACGCCATTATGAGTCGAACTAAGTTCTTGCGAGGGCGTGACTAAACAATAAATAAAGTATTTTTTATTGGAATCCAAAAAGAAATCAAGGAAAAATATGGGAAAAGCTAGGAATTGTCAGTATTTAGATGTTGTTAAAGCAAATAATGTTTGAAGTTAAGAGAATAACTCTCTCTCTAAAATAAAAATATTGTCCTTAAATTACTATAATTTCATTATTACATGTCTCTGAGCCTAATTATATTATTAAAAATTTCCTTAATAAGGCTTTAATAAAATATGACATACATTATTGTGTTTTTTTTTTATAAAACCACACTTAGTTTCCTTCGTATTTAAGTTTTTCTCCTAATAAATTATACATAACAAACAACTAATTTGTAGGAGTTTAGTTTCAAGGTCCTCGGTCCTAATTATATGAGCAGGTCTTTTAGTTTGAATTTTAACGACACCCTTGCCAGAGTGACCCCGACTCCCGAATATCCCTTCAAAGGGTATAGAGCCCAACTTTTGGGCGCCAGCAGCTGAGCCTGATTTTTATGATAATTTATAGGACATTAAATGGCACCCAATGAAGGCGGTCGACAACTTAAGTGATGGTACGTGCGTTTCTGGCCGCACACACACACACACACATGCAACTATTTGATGGCCAAGACGTCACTCACTCACCAGTTAGAAATGACAAACGACGCATTGCGGGAAACGGATGATAGCCAGAAGTATCCAAAATATCCAATTGAAAGACCTCATTCCGTATGCGATACAATTTGCGGTGAAACTCCTCAATGGTCGGCGTGTAGGCCTCCTCGAACCTATTGCCCAGGAAACGTGCCACAATCGACGACTTGCCGGCGCGTGATGAGCTGCACGGGAAATGGAAATTAGAAAACGAGATTGGGTTTGAGATTGAGAATCTGATTGACGCTGGACACTGGCCAGGTCTCTGGTCACTTCCCCTTCTACGACTTTAATACGGGATAATTAAGTAGGAATGAGCTTGATGGGTAGTACCAACGGTGCACTTGATTTATTTGGGTAATATTAAATAAATAAGAAAAATGTAATGAATTCAAATATTAAAGTAGAAATTATATTAAGTGGCTCAAGAAATCCCTATTAGCTAACTGCCCTTCTTTTAAAAATATATTTAAAAATCTGTTTCACTCGTTTAAGTTTTATTTTAAGATGAAATATTCCAATTGAATAAAGAGTAAAATATTTCTCTGTGAAAAATGCATTGCATTCCACTCTTTTTTTCCATAAAATAAAAATTTATTAACAGCATAAAAGAGAAACAATTCTTGGAGATTTTTCTGTGAACATTCATGAGTGGCAATTTCAACCTGCAGCAGAAGCATTCGCCCCCAAAACTCCCTGCCTGCTTTTCCGCTGTGCGACCAATGGGTCGTATACGTACCCAAGCATAACGAGTCGATAGCAGTTTTTGGCCGATGGCAGGCTGTCGTCGCACAGCGACAACCCTGCGCCGGGACCATAGATGAAATCATCCGCCTGCTCGATGGCGTCCAGATTCGAGTGGTGCTCCAGCATGTGGGCCTGATGAAGCTCGGCGGTGGTCACGAGGCGGCTGCTGGTCACGGCTCCGCTATTGCTGCCGCTGGCCGTATCGTCCAGAAAGGTGACCACATGGGCCTGTGGCGGCGATGGTTCATCGGCGGCGCCAAATGAGGCGGAGTGGGCGGCGTTGGGGTGATTGGGGTAGCCTGTACCTGCACCTGCACCTGCACCCCTGAAACCGCCTGCTGTGGCGGCGTTTGTCTGTTGATTGCTTTTGCTGTTGCTGCTATTACCGATGCTGCTGTTGTTGCAGTGGTTGCTTCTGCTGTTGTTGTTGTTGCTGGCGCTGTTATTGCGACTCGCTGTTGTTGTATTTGCTGCTGCCGGGTCACTTAGTGCCACATCCACATAGTTGTTGTTGTTGCTGCGCGCACAAAACCAATTTTTGCAACGATACATTTTGACTGTGTCATTTCCGCCACTTTAACGGTTGTCGTTGTGGCTTAATTTGCGGTGCCCTTGATTTGTAGTTGTTGTTGTCCTTGCTGCACCTGCAACAACCAGCCACGCCGCAAGTCAAATGCACTCGCAATTTGCATTTTCAATCATTCGAGTTTGTCGTTAACAAGCTGGCATTTGCATATGGTAGCAGCAGAGCGCCTCCGTAATGGTATAACTTTATCCCCGACGAGATGCATTAGCCGCCAAACTGCAAGAAGATGTAAGAACGTTGAGATGCATTCAGCTCGTAAATATAAAAAAGTTGCGCCAGTTACTTTAAAAACGGGGAAGTTGCCCGTTTTGCACTGGGAAAACTAAACTAATATTCAACTATTATGCAGTGGCAAATATTTATTTATGAGCGTGTATATTTTTACATAAATAATAAATAAACTGGAGTTGCAATCGAAAAGGAAAAGTGTTGAATTCTTAAAGCTCACACGTAGTCCTGCAGTCCAAAGACCAGGAAATGTCCTTCAATTAAAGAGTAATATTCATTTTGACAGTCTAATTATACGTATTTTCTTTAAAGAAGAAATAATCTTAAGAAAATTCTACTTAATTATCATTACCACACAGAGAAGACCTAACTTAAGAAACTCTTACAAAAATTCTCCAAATTTCTTATAACCTTCCTAAGTACATAATTTCTTTCTCTGCAGGAAGATGGGTGCCGACTTTGCAAACATTTTGGAGGCCATTAAGCACGGTAATTGCCCCAAGCCCATCCAGACGAATAAACCACACAAAACTCAAAGAAAATATATAGAAAGGGAGAATAGGAGGAAAATGCAGCCGGAAGGGGAATCCTCGACTGCCACATACCCGTCACAGTCACCCGGAACGAGATTATCTGCAGCTGGGCAAAAGTCTTCTTGTTAGCTAAATGCAAGTATAATCCGATTGTTGCCGAATTTACTTTTACATTTTTACTACTTTGTAGCTCAAGTGCTGTTGCTTGAAATGTAGTAAACTTTATGAACTTTTAGTTAAAATACAGTTTAATCCGAAGAGATATGGGCGGGCTTAAAAATGAAAATATAAAAGTTTCAGTCATGAACGGAAATAAATTGGAAACTCTTTTAGGTTATTATATATGTGTGTGCAGGAATTTTAATAAATAAATTTAAGTAAAATCTAGCTGAAATAAATTTAAATTTGGCAAAGCAACCAATCGAACGCGTAATCAAGTTAGCAATTTAAAATTGAAAACAAAATGTTCCACAGTTTTTGCACATTTTCCATGGTAATCGGTGCTTCCATGATGAATTGCCCAGACCCCCAGTTCATCAGAGCCAATGAAAAGGAAATTCTGAAAAACCAGCTGCACTCCGGACATTAAAAGGGCTATTGCCCGACCCCCCATACCCCCACCATTTAAGCCATAATGGGCATCTTGCCGCAAATCTAATTAACTTTGTTTTAGCATGCTACGTGCTCCGTGTACATCACCCGGAATGGCCACATTGGCTCAACTCATGCATATCGCATGCAGCAGGCGGGGGAGGCAGGATCCGGGTCAGAAAGGGAATGGAGGAAGTGGAACCAAAACTGGGTGAAAGCGATGGGAGGGCGGGCGAAATCAGACCGGAAAGAGCCGTAACGGGTGCTCCGCGGACGCCATAATCGAATGCACCAAGTGCTCGTACTCGCGCTCAGATTTCAGCTCATTTTCCCCTCTTTTTTCTGTGGGACGTTGGCACGAAGGACGAAGGACTATTTAAATGCCAGCTCACAAAGGGAGCTCGAGTGGAAAATTTGCAAGAACCGAACTCACCGCACATTATTACACCCCCAAAAAGCGAAAACGAAACTGAATTCCAGTCCCTGCTTGCCAAATAAAGGCCATTTAGCCCAACTACTGGTAATTTTTCCCATAATTGATTTTGGCTTGCGGTCGGCTTGGCCTTTCATCTGGCAATGTGTTAGTAGGGGAATCTCATACACCCATACACCCGCACACACCCCCAGCCATACAAATGACTTTTTGCCTTGGCCGTAAGAGAGGAAAAAATGGCAGCGGAAACGCCTTGAGACAATGGCGACATTTGCGAGGCAATGTGGAAATGGCTGCTGTACGAAAACAGAACGAATAATCAACTAAGTGACGGAGCAGTTCTCTTATTTCCCGTGCACCTGTGCAGGAGCAGGATCAGAGGCGTATCTTTGAAAAAAACTAAGGGGGATTGTCAGTAATTAGGGTGATAGTCTATTAAATACTTTTGGGAAACTTTAAGAATTATTTTTACTATAAAAAGGATATAAATACATTTGATTTTTACTTACTTTTGCTTTTTAACATAAAAATTTATCTTATAAAATATTTCCCATTTTCTAAGTCTTTACTAATCCAACTTATTTGCATTCATGAAAAACTGTCTCCCATATCTCTTGATTATTCCAATTGAGACTTAGCAAACAACTTGCAGAACTCACATCGTTTTCGGAAGCGGAAACAGCTGGGAAATCGTTTCCGACAAATCGATGTCTACAAACTTGGCCCTGATGTAGTTAAGGAAACGAAACTGATAAATAAAATAGATGCGAAATAAACAGAGATATTTGAAAATGCATTGCACGTATGGACAGTCACACTTTGCTGTTGACAGATTACGATGCCGGTGAAGTAAGTTTGCGTATGACAAGTGCCACTTCTGCAGGGGTTTCTTGCACATACACACCCCTTCGAAAGTCAGCACCCCTGCGATATGGTACTATATAGTATATAAAGCCTGCTGTTGTTTGTGGCCCTCCCCCACATACGTTCCAATTTCACCGCAAGAGTCTCAACAATTTCTCATATTTGTTTACAATTCGCGCATACAAATGCGCAAGGTTGTCCGTCCGCCGAACTGCCTTGGCATTGCAAAAAGCATCGGTGCTCTCAATGGGCTGCTGCCATAAGTTGTCATGTCGCAAATGGAAGTGGTGTGCAATCGACACCTAATCTAAAGGATACATAGAGAGGAAATCAATTTCTTATATTAACAAACGTTATTTTTACAAAAAAAAAGAGACTTTTACCATTTTTCCAATTTATTTACAATTTATTTTAAGCTATATATTTAAACGCTTTAATGATTGATTTATTAAATTATTGTTTTCAGTGTATCATTTGTACTATGTGAAAATAAATATACTGATATTTGCCAAGTAGCTGTAGTATAAATTTTACTTCAAGAGATATCAGACCAAGGGAAAATCACAACGAATAAAATGTTTAATATATCAAAACCGTGACAACTTCTAGAGAAATGTACATATATTTATTGTTTTACATTTAAAAAAATATAATACTAAGCGATTCCACTTAAAATAACAATTAAATAAATCGCTTTAGTTCAAAGTTCCGAAACACATTAACAATGTGAGACACCGCTTGATGTTTGAGACCTGGAGATAAACTGATAACTGACAAGTGGCATTCACTTTGCTGGAAGAAAAAAAACGCCATAACGCCCGGGGGACGGAGAAGTCGAAACAGATTAGCTGCTTGGAGGAGAGAGAGAGAGAGAAACCGAGAAGAGAGAAACCGAGAGTAGTAACCGCAGGCAGTGGGCATCAATTACGCCGACAACATTGAGCGATAATCGAACCGGGGTTATCTCGGCGAGCACCTGGAGCTCTCCCTGCTGTCTCGTTGCGACTCAGTGGGGTTAGTCAGATTCCAACAGCCTGGGGCGATGGATCCATCCTCCAGCAGAAGCGTGCTACAGCTTGCCGAAGAGGCAGATCCGGAGACGGGAACAGTGATGGAGACGGAGATGGAAACGGATGCCTCTAAAATGGCAGAGCATCGGGGATATGCCGAGGCCCTTTCCTTGTCCGGAAGGAGTAACAAGCGACGCTTGAACCGGAGGTCCTGCGGCACTGGCCAGATCCTGACTGCAAGCGCCATTTTCTTCGCCCTGATGCTCATCGTCGGCGCCATTTTTATGCACTTAAAGCACAAGCATCATCTGGGCAGGCTGCACATCCATCTGAGGGACCACGCGGAGCACCTACCCCTTGTGGCCGCAGCTGGAGTGGGTGAGTTGCTTTAAGGACCCTTGTTCACTTGTTCAATCGCTGAAAGCTCTTCGCTAACGGATAATTTTATAAGCGGTTTACATTGTTGGGCTGTTCTCTCTCTCTGTCTCTTTCCCAGTTGACTGATTAGAAATGCCATTAGAATGATGAGAATCCATCTCAGATCACACAGTTACGAAAATAAGGCGATAAGAAATATTATCTCGCATTCAATACAAAATACTACATACAGCAGCAATAAAGTGTGTGAATAAACTTCTTTAAACACGGAATAATTTAATAATAAACAAACTATATAAATTACTTTAAGGATTAGTAAGAATAAAGCAAGCTTTAAGTTTATATGCTGTGTGTGTTCCTTAGTTAACTTATATGTAAGCGAACTCTAGTCCGATTCAATAGAAACCTTCGGCATTCACACAAGCCTCGTGTGTGGCCAAACTACTCAAAAAACTATGCGCAACAGCAATTTAAAGTTGTTTCACCAAGCACCCAATGAACTACGCCCAGTTTGTTTCAGGTTTCTTAAAAGTTTCCCCACACAAAGAGAGCGAGTGGCTTGTTGGGTTCAAAATGTGAGGTCTATGGGTTATTTAGGCCTGCCCTCTGTTATGCCCTTGCCTTAATCTATATTGTGTGGTAAATAGTTTCGATTAAGCGGCTAATTGTGCTTGTCCTTGGAATGCATTTTGCAGCTGCCCAGACGATAACAACATTCCAGCCAGCAACGGATCCTTCTCCATCTTCTGCGACTCAACCTCCTCCTTCAACTCCTGCCACTCAACCACCTCCTTCATCTCCTGCGAGTCAACCTCCTCCTTTATTTGCTCCTCCCCGCCTGGTAACCGACGAGTGTCTGGCCTGCATAGCCATTGCCGCCACGAATAATGTTCCTGGAGTTTGCAGGAGTAAAGTAGGCGATGAATGGCCGTGCGGCATTTATCGCATCTCCCCTGGCTACTGGGAGGACGCACAGCGGTTAATTGATCCAAAGGACACGCTGGCAAGGGGTAAATACACACACTGTGAAATAATTGGACCTGAAAGTCAGAGAAATACCATGCGGTTGCTCCAGGAGTATCGCAATAAAATATATTCCCTGAATAAGAGACTAATTGGAAGAGTTTTAAAAGTTATTTTATTTACATTTCGCGTTCGAAACTTGTGCAGCTTGCCTTGTATTTTCGTTAAAATATCAAGATATATTTTCATATTCAATACATAATAATTTACTTTCAATGACTACTACTATATACAAAATTAATTTCAAACGCTAATTTCTTGGCTTAGTCCCATTTTGTCTCTCTGCAATCGTGTCCCTTGGCTGCCTGTCTCTGGCGTTTAATAACCATCAATTGAGCTCTTTCCATCTCTGCCCTTTTTCAGACTACAAAGGATGCGTGGTGGATGATGACTGTGCCGGCAGGATTGTGAGGAGCTATGTGGAACGGTATGCCTTTGATTGCAACCAAGATGGACGGATCGAGTGTCGGGATCATGCTATACTCCATATGCGAGGACCTAGTGGCTGCCGGAGGCAGGAGCACCTGACGTCCCCGGTGGAAAAGCGTCTGGAAGTGTGTTTGATATAGAAAGAAGTAACGTAAAACTGACCGGTAGCAGGCGCTCCATATTGGGGTCGAAAATAGAGGGTTTGGTAAAGTAGGCGCTATGTAGGCGGTGCATTTTTGGGTCGTATATAGAGGGTTATGCAAAAGAAGGCTATAAACTCAAGGAAGAGCAGCAGCGCGGCATACTTGTCATCGTACAACTTGGTGGCGGCCGACCTGCCGCCCATGATGCACTGCACATGATACATGAGGAACTGCAAATGATTCGTGGTTATGCAGGGGACAGTTGCAAAAGAGAATATCAAAAGAGGTCCTTACAAACGCCACAACGCAGGCCATTGTGATGGCGAACACATAAAAGCACCAAAACACGCCCAGAATACAATATAGGACGATGCAATACAGGCTCATCAGGTAGAATCCCAAAGTCATCAGATATATGTAAAGGCCACCCATTGTGATATCCGCCTGCATATTGGAACGTTCAACCACATGAAATATTTAATTATTTCCAACCTTCCACTTACCGGCATTGTAGCAGCCAGTATAACGATGAACAAGAACACCACGCATGTTATCAGGAAAGCGATCAGCATATAGAGGACCGGCGGTTCAATCATCAGCGGAATAAGACCAACCACCAGGAACTCCACCTAAATATATTATTTGTTCACTATTTTCTGATAATATAGCAACACAATCCTCGATAAATTGGGGTCCTACTCACTATGACCACGGGCAATAGCCACTTCATGCATTTCATTCTCCGTATTGACTTGCTAAGTGCGTATATCAAGAACAGGAAAAGACCTACGACAAATCCTAGGAACAAGGCTGAGCTGTGATTCCTCGACACCTGTTCGAACCAACTCCTGGTAAAATAAAAACATAATTAAAATACGTATCCAATGAGTGAAATTTTCATTGGTTACTTTACTTCAGTGCTGTCACCACCAGGACCCATTGCAGAAGACCAAAGAGAATGCAGCCGAGGAACTCAAGAAAGCACTTGCCTGTGAATCGTCGACGGTCCTTAACCGTTTCTGTTTCAAAAAACGGCCAGATGACAACGTTTGGCTCGAACATGGCTTCCCATATATAATTTTGATATTTGATGTTTGGCGCCAGGAACTCTGAGACATAGACTGGATTTCATAAGAAATTCTGGCGATTCACGAGCACTAATTGCACATCAAATTGGGCCAAAAAGTTGATGAAGCAAATGGGAACAAACAAGCGATGCTGGCGATTCGGCGTACATAATTGAACTCGACAAAAGTTTATAATCTGGCAGCATCGCGAACAAATTGAACAACAAGTCGCAAGTGTGTAATAATTAAAAGTTTTGCTCAGAAACGGTCGAAGGAGCGGCAAAGTTTGGCGCAAGTTTTAAATCATTTAGCAGACGACGGACTAATTGCTGCCATGTCGCATTAATTTGTTGAGTGCTGATAGCCGGCGCACAGTGCGTATGCGCAATGCGTTCATAATGCGACTGTCTTTGCCAAATATTTACGATACCTCAATAGCGGTCTGATTTAAGCTTTGAGTTGTAGAATAAGAGACTTTGTTCTAAGCAATTGTAAAAATAATTTTTGTTTAAGGAAGCCTAATTTTATAGTGGCTTTAAAATGTACAAAAACATTTTCTAAATACGACCTCTCATACCTTTAATATTTCGTCAATGTAGTTTCCCTTTTTCACCCTATTTCCCACCCTCAGTAGGGATCAATGTTCGATTGTGCTGTTGGCGTTTGTCTGGGATAACGATTTCTGGCTCGCCCGAGCCCTAATCTTTCGATTGCATGACAAGTGTATATAACTTTATTCAATCAAATGTGCAAATAGCGCATAATGCAAACAGAAATAGTCCAAATGAGCAGACAATATGCGGCCGAGACAATCCGATAAGGAGCGACTTAGACTCTAACTCAGAGTCAAAGTCGTACTCGTACTTCGTGTTCATTATTTACTGTCGATACCGAAGGGGGCCTGCAGATAAACATTGCTTGATTGTTTGATTGATTGAGGGCCGGCAACTGGCCAGGGCCAAGGACAAAGAGTTTCATTTAAAAACAATTACGAATTCGGTTGAATAACTCGCAGCGCGTCGATATTTTTTTTATTTTTCATTTTCTCTGTGGCCCGTGTCAAAGGTGTCGCTCATCCACGACGGTGGCAAGGTGGCAGGAGCAGGAAAAAGCCCAGAGAGGGAGAGCTCCAAATTGATTGCTTTATTGCAGCGCAGACCAGGGAGATGGAGGGGAAAAACTAGAGCACCGAAAGTGGTGCAAAATTGATGGAATCCCAATGCAAGTTGTGATAAGAATTTTTGGCGCTCAGTTAGGAAACTTTTCTGGGAACTTGTGCAGTTGGCAGCCGGATTAGTTGGGCGCCAGCTCCATCCAGCAGCATCCAGCTTCGGACGAGCTCGTACATATATACTACCTCTATCATTCATGAGTTGCCAGCTCCAGCTCCATAACGGCTCTCCGCCATTTTGTTTGCATTGCCAAGTCGAATGAAAATGTCAAAAAGTATAGCACACTTTGTGACTGCCGGGCTAACAGCATTTGCCAAATGAAATTTACATGACACATGGCACCAAAGCCAGGGCGTCGGGTCCTTGAAAGGGTTGCTCCCCGTCCTGGACAGAGGACACTTCGGCTTAAAGCCTCTGGCAATCAAAAAGTGTGCCACATAATTAAGTGTACATCAGAGATTAGCCACCGCCATCAACAAAAACATGCCGGCCGCTGTCCCACCGGGGAATCATCCTCCAGCCTCATCCCGTCTCGGTACGCTCCTGGCAGTCCTCGTAATTCCCGCAAAGCGTCCGCCTTTGTGCGCATACTTAAACAGACATTGGCAATGACATGACCTACAACTGTTCCGGCGAACCGCTTTAATGTCTCTCTCATGGCTGCCGGCTAAAAGCCGAGGCACTTCATTAATTTTATTGCCGCCTGCTTTAGTCCTTCCACTGCCACTTCTAGGACCCCCACCCCACCACTTCCTCCACAGCCAGCTCTCCTTTGGCGCTGCCTAGGCCGCCTGTTGTCTTTGCTTTGAAGTTTCCTCGGTTGTGGCAAAAGTTTTGATTGTCTAGCCGCACACACACATGCCGCAAACATGCTACACGGCAAGGAACTGTCACGGAAATGTATTAAGTATTATCTGGGAATGACGTTAAGTATTTTTTAAGCAGTTGTTTATAATTTTTGTAATTTCAAAATAGTTATTTATTTATTTATTTGTACTATATATTTTAGAAAGGCAGTTAACTCTCTCTCTCTTGAAGGCATAGTGTAATAATATGAAAATATGCACTGCATTGCTCCACACATTTTCTAATATTGTCAACATGCTTTGCATTTGCAGCATCTGGTGCATAGAAAATTTATAAGCAATTTCCAAGCTCTCAATTGCTTCTTTTTAGAAAAAGGAAAATGTTTTCAACGTGTAAATGCCTTTTCCTTTAATATTTTCCTCGGTGCACAACCACATATGCCGGCTTCTGGGTGTGTTTGAGCCAACTCGAGTGGTTAAACGTAAAAGTTTTTTAATTAGAGTTGTTTGCGGGCAGCGGCGCATTGTGCGCACAATTTCTTTTCGATCGTCTTGGGCGAATAGTTTCGCTCTTACGTTAACATTCAACGAGCACCGGACAGGAGCCAAAAATTTGATGCCGCGAGGGCGGAATTCCCATAAAATTGGCAGCCGCTGTTCGCTAGCGAGCCAAATAAAATTCATGAGCCCTTGTAATAAAAATGTCACAGCGATGCACAGGCTACAAAAGGCGCCAGCCCATCAACAGGGAGGGCCGGCCGGGCTTTCTATAAAATAGCGGCGGGTTTTCGTCGGTGGTTTTTCGGGAAAGCAGCTGTCAGCGCCGTCGCTTGACAATGACAATGGCTTACCCTGGAGGGCTACCACCCAAGGGGCTAGGGGGGTGGTGGAGCATAAATTTCGCAGACATCTTTTGTGCCCGGGCCCCCGAATTCAAATTCAAATTTTCACAGCAGTTTGCATTTATTTAATTTTACTATTATCAGAATAAAAAGGCTTTGCGCCTGATTAGAGCTTGCCGCGCGCCTAAATGTGTTTTCCCAAATTAAATGAAAATTAAATGACGCCGAGACCGGGGCCAAGGCAAACCTTCATTGACACAACGTGCAAATCTAATTTGGATTTTGCCTCGCACCAACGGTTTCTCATCTTTTTATCATAATGAGAATGCTCCCAGACCCTTGATGGGTGTCCAAAAAACACTCGCACACCAGCACTTCCGGCAAGGCTACGCCCCTAGGCCGGCAAATATCCGCAGGATGTGTTGTTGGCCCCGCTTAAGCACTGCACAAAATTATGGCTAACTGATTTCTAAAATAACATTTTTTATTATAACTTTCATGGATATTATTATTCATATAGAATTATATAAAACATATCGATTTAAAGTCCTTAAAATGCGTAATTTGTACAATTTGCAGTACAGAAATGTTTGTTTCATCCTTTGTTTTTAGTGTAACAAGCCGTCAATGCGATTTCGTCAACGCAATCACCCGAAGAGACATCAGCGAACCGGCATCGCAACGCCGGCGAAATACATTTTCCTGTTGTTTTCTGCCAATTTTGTGGCTGATGCCTTTTTGCTCTCCTCTCTTCCGTTCGCATTCCCCGCAGTTCTGTTTTTTATCCCGGCAGCCTTCGACGATTTCTGGCTCAGACATTCGGCACTCAATATACAGTTTGCATTATACAATATAGATGCCCATATCGCTGCTTTGCGTATCAATGAAGAGCCCGTCTTTATTGCACATTTTCCAATGCGCACAACGTGGCGTATACGCATTATACAGCGAATACGGTTTCAGGGAAGCATACAGTGGCAGGGTTCTTGAGATTTTTTATGGCAATTTATTAAAAATGTATAATCAAAAATGTCTGGTTTTTTAAATTGGGAAAGAAACAAAAATAAAATGGTAGCATAAATATGTGATTAATGTCATAAATAAATGCTACTTATTTGTGACGAAGATGCAAAGCTCATTTTGATTTGGTTTAAGAGAACAAAAATAACTTTTATAAAGTTCTTAAACTAATTAATTTGTCATGACTTCATCATAACTCGCCCAGAAAGCATTTTATTTAATTAAAGAAAACATTTCTGTTTTCATAGCTTTATAAAGTTCAAAGTTGCTTAAAAGCGGAATGTCTTGATAATTTATTTATGCTGGAAATTGAAAAAGAACTTCCCCGGTGAACTTTTGACCCACTGTGCCACACTGGAGACAAACAGTTTTCGGGACCCTTTCGTTCTGTGTGTGTGTAAATGTTCCTCGACCGCTTTTTTCGTATTTCGGTCAGGTCACATTTATGCTGTATACATTAATTATGGCTATTTACTTTGGCCGCTTTCGGCCCCTGCCACTGCCAATTATGTGCACGAAATTGCTTATTATTGGATGCATAAACACACATACTCCGATTCGTTCCTATATACCACAGACATATACACCGATAAGGCCGAGTGTATGAAGGCGCCAAAACGGCAGGTTAAATGGTGGTCAAAGGGCCCATTCATTCCCGGCCTAAAAGCCCATCTCAGCTGCCTGTTCCAACAGAGGGAGCGAGGAAAACGTTTCGGGTAAACAAAAATATGCCATGTTTACTCAGCGAGCAGTCCAAGCCAGAGTTGTTTTTGCTGTTTTGTTTTCTTCTTGTTTTATTTTTTTGCCCGTTTTGTTTATATTTTTATTTCTGTGCTACTTTTGGCAGTTGTTGTCATTTGTGTATGGTCCAGAATGATGGATGTTATTATAATGTCGAGGAGTCGGCTTAGCAGGCGCCTGACATCCTGAGTGGTCACTGAGAGAAGCGAAACCAGCGACTGACCCAAAAATCTCCAGTGACAGCTGAGTTGGCCAACCACACGGCGGGCATCCGGGCTGGCCAATTCATAAGCAGCTTAAAAATTAAAACAATTTAATAAAAATTAATGCCCCCGTGCACAGCAATGGCAAAACAACGACAGAAACAAGCGGTAAGCGGCAAGTAGCAAGGAGCAAAGAGAACTGCGCTTTTCATGAAGTATTCACCAACTAAGAGTACTGTTTTTATTTTCCTTCCCCTGGTAATTATACTAATTGGTATCATGGCGTGGCGGGAAAGCTGAGCTGCAAGCATAATGCGATAATTTATATTCCTCGATGGGGAATCCTTTGTGCCAGCTGGCCACTGCTCGTCGTCCCTTCTGTCTTTGTGGTAGAATATTCCTGACGCAATTTGATTAACACAGGACAGGGATAAGCCCGTTGCCACTACACATTCGAATAAAGTTTTGCCTTCCGGCATGGCAGGAACCTTCAAATGTTACAGTGAGGATTAAATTTCTTCACTCAGACAAATTACAAATTAAATAAAATATTTCCAGCGGTCAATTGAGTCAACTTTAAGCTGCTAACTCCAAATTGAATTGTATTGAAGTCTGTCATAATATTTATTCTTATGTCTTGTATTGAATATTTCTAAGAAATAAATCATCTTCATATTTGTACTATGTTAATATTTAATTTTTAATATAATTAAACTCTCTTAATTGGAAAATCGGTGCCGTTTATAAGGATCAAACTGCAGCAGTTTTAAACGCGGTACAATGATGGGAACAAGCAGAGGCGGATCCGCATCAACTCGAAATTACTTTACAAAAAATTATACAGAGCGAAGAAAATGAGCAACAACTGTAAAAACAAAAACCAAAAAAAGAAACTCCAAAGGGAACCCTGTGACATGCAAGACATTTGTTGCTTTCACAAAAAATCTTTGTGGCAGACGAATCACTTTGGTTAAACCATCTGGCATTTTAAAGCGGTTCTTCAGTTATTTTCGCTCATAACAATACCCCCAGCTACGGGGGATAACACACTCCCCGGGAATTCGCAGCAGTATCCAAATCAAATGATTACTGCGGCAACACATGACAGCCAAGAGGGAGTTGCTTGCTTTTTTATTCCTTGTTAGTGGGAGGGATGTGCTTGTTGTACTCTGTTTGAATAGATTTCCCGAATGATAGATGACTCGATTTTCAATGGGTAAATTTTCAGGATTATGGTGCAGGTTGATTTATCTACTTATCTGGCGGGGGCAGGCCGAAAAGCACCCATATCCTTTGGATTTTTATAGCGTCTCAGTATGAGCTTGAAATGGGGAAGGAATTTGTATGTAAAGAAAGTGGTTTTCAACACCTTATCTTTTAAATAAGCTTCTGTATAAGAGAAACCGTTTATTTATTACTGTGTTATTTATAAACCGTTGCTTGAATCTTATTTAATCAATTACTTTTCTAAAATATTAAATGTTATTTCATAAACTTGCTTTTCAAGTTTATAATTTTGCCCTTAGCTTCCATTAATTTGTTAAAAGTTTCTCATGCTTTTCCGAGTGAGAAACATGAGACTTTTCCTTAGGCTACACAATATAAAGCAACTTAAAATGTACACTTCTTCGAATTGAGATGTTCTGCATTTGATATGAGTTTCCTGGCGTTTTCTTATAAAACCATTCTATCCAGAATCAACAAGAACGTAATGAGTATTCGGCCTTAAAGGGTTTAAGTCGAGGTCTGGGCCCACAAAAGAAATGGGGACAGATGTGCGGCCCTGCCGACGGGGAACCCATAAATTCGTTCCAGTAAACATTTTTGAATTGTTGAAAAGATTTGTAGGAAAACAAGACAGGCAAGCAAACACGCACACATCTTGAGCTGCCTTCCATATATACATACGTATTTATTTATAAGAATTTATATATACATATACCGAATGGAGTAAAGCGAGGCGGCTGCAAAGTTTGGCCAAAGTGCTAAAAGATGTGTGAAAGGCTGCGACGGAAGTGAAGGATTCAGGATGGCGGATTGCTGAAGAAGGCGAAGATGGGGTGAAAGGTTGGGCTGGCGAGGCGCCTCAAATTACTTTTCTGGGCGTGGGCGCAGCTGTTGATGGCTCCTGGATCCAGGATCTTGGCATTTCTTTTAATTTAGATTTGCAGCACGGGGCATTTCTGATTTGTGAGCTGTGATAGCGAGCCTGACTCCGCCAGGACTCGACTTCAAAGCCTGCGCGCATTTACCACTCAATTAGCAGGCCGTGATACCGCTCCCGCACGAACTGCTCACTAATTTATTAATGGCTAATGTCAAAATTCGGGAAAACTCAGCGAGAATCAGCTGCCTTCGGATGACATTGAAAAATTGCCTAGCTAAGAGGCAGAGTGTATGTGTGTGTGGTGTGTGCCTTCTGTTTAATGGCCCGACCGCCTTTTTCTCACTTACGTGGAATTCGAGGCATGAAGAAAACAATTTAGATAAGCAATATGCAAAGTGTGTGAGGTTCTTCTTTGGTTATAAATATTTTCTGCTGTGCATGTTGAATTTTTAACTGCTCCGCCACTGCCGCCAAGGAAGCAACTTAATCAGCAAAGATTTACGAGTAACCTGGCATTACTTAGCATACCGCCCAGACGCATGACAGCCGTTTAAAATTCAAGTACCAACTATAAAAGGCAAGACAAAAGCCAAGACACTTATGCACTTAAGTGGTCGACCATAAAATATTTCGACTGCTTCGAGTGGAGTGCTGTGGCTGTTCCTGCCATGTAACCCGAGTCCCCGAAAGCCTTTTATGGGCCAGTTGGGCGTCCCCGAAATCAAGTATACGCCCTGCCCGCAGGTGTCCAGGTGGCGGCAAATCAAATACAGCATACAAAATACAACAATATACACAGGACAGGACAAGCAGCCACAATAAAATCAAATGAAAGCTGGGCAGGCCAAATCGAATGAAATAGTCCCCAAATTGCATTGGAAGAAATCACACAATATAATGGCGTCGCGATAACAATGTCCTGTCGACAAATTCTGGCTCACCTGAATGGACATCAGCTAAATTGGTTGTCCTTTGCAATTATTATGTGTTTTCTCTATCGTTTTGGTCGGGGTATTTCCTGTTGGCTCAACACACACACAAACAGCAACAGCACACGGCACAGGGGCACGCACACACTATTACACAAACGCGGCGTGTCGTTGTCCTCGAGGATGCGAGTTTGTTGTGGCTTTCGCGTAAAAGGACACGGCTTTATGAATGAACAAAACGCTTTGAGTGCCGATGCCAACGGGGCTTCCCCGGGACCTTTGTTTTTCCGGCCAAAAGCACGTCCGACTCGCTCGCCGACGAGCGCTTATCTGAAGCGTATGCCAGTCGGGGCCAGGAAATTACTGTGAAATTCAATTGCCAACTCCGTCGGTGACCTGCGCACTGGCTAACAGCGAAAGAGAGCAACAGGAGGTACTATTTGGGTGTTACAGGGAATCGGAGCAGAGGAGCATCGGAGAATGAGGGTTCGGGATTATGTAGGTTGACAAGAAGTTAAACAAACAAAACAAAAGTCAAGCTGTATCATAAATATAATGAAAAGTTTTTCGCCAGCAACAAGCGGGTGGAGCTCATCCCGTCCGCCGATGGATATACTTCTTTATACTTCATCCAACTTAAATGTCAACACCAACGCACAGAAATCACAGGAAGAAATATAACCCTTTTAAAATATAAGAATTGTTATGTTTTAAGATTTACTGAAGAAGCAAGAATTGTTGTAAATTTATAAAAACAAAATTCAGAGATGAAAGATCGGAAAATCTTAGTTTATATAAAAACTATTCAAAGCTATTTAAATTATTTAAAAAATGTCCTAATGGGTTTATAATATTTTAAAGTATTTTAGAAAGTATTAAACATTTAAAAGATGAACCTACCTGTGAAGAAATTAACTAAAATTATTAAATAACCTTTGAAGAAACTTAATGAAATTAATTATTAAATTATCTTTAATGTATTACCCATTTTTATATATTTCTTAAAATGGTATAATGATAAGTTAATAGAATACAAAATAATGATTCTCTTATGAAATTAAATGAATAATTACTCCCCCAAAATGGTGTTAATTTCTTTGAGTGCACTCGTGTGTACACATAATTAAGAAATCGTGCGTACTCCACGCACTTTGATTCAGAGTCGAGAATTTCAAATGTCTCTGGCATGGCAAATAAGCTGTTGACTTTGTAATCATTTCAGCATGTTTATCAAGTCATTTATTGAGTGGGCCAAGCAGCCAGGCAGCGGGCGTCCTGATTAGCGGCAATTGCGCTCTTGCCGCTTTCTGCCGTTTGGCTAAGAGCGCGTCTTAGCCGCGGCAATTATGAAAATAAGCCAGTGTTGGAGCCGCTGCGTTGAATGGCTAATGTCACCAGCAACCCCGTAACAACCCCCCAGAAAGTCCCAGTCCAACCCCCTAAAGTGGGCCCGCACCACTGTCGTTGTTTTTGCCTTTGTTGTCTGCGGTCTGCCGCGTGTCCTTTGCGGTTTGCGGCACTGATTCACGATTCAGGACTCAGGAGCCGCCACTGCGTGAGGGAATCCCCCGCTGTGGGGCAAGTGCTTCGGCGCAGGTGAGGAAATTAAAAGTTAACTGCCACTGGAGATGGAGAGCGGAGCAGGTCACCCATCAAATTGCTCACTTTAAAATATATTTTCTGTGAAATGCGAATGTGTTTTTCACGAAATATTAAATGACTCAGTGTGCACAGGCTTTAAGGCTAGGGGATTTTTGGCTTACCATTCGCAACTATTTTTGTTTTAGATTTATTTCCAGATTATTTTCATCTAAAAACTCGCACATTTATGATCAAACAACCGAATAAATACATTTGGGCGACCCTCAGATGCAATCTCTAGTTCAAATCAATAATAAAAGAGGCAAACAAAAATGATGAAACGGAAATAAAATGTTCAGCTTTACTGTTGATTCTCTATAAAGAAAATATAAACCGGATATTCGAAGTTTTGAGTTTCTAAAGTTCATTTTATTATTTTTTTTGTTGGATATATATCGAGTTTACTACAATTTTTTAAGTTTTTTGTGACTGCAATCCATTAAACTGTCTTGAAACAAGAAAGAAAGCTAACTTTGGCCAGCCAAAGTTTGTATACCCTTGCAGGTAACAATTAAAATATATCATAACTAAGCCAAAAATGCATTAATTTCGATTCGAAAAGCAGTTTTGTGTTAGTTTTTATTAATTTAAAAAAACTGCATACCAAATTTAAAATTTTAGGAATTCAAAATTTTTGGCCATTTTGGCTAATTTTAATGATGTAACCCCTTATCAAATTTCGCAAAAATGGCCAAAAAATCGATTTCTTCCGGACATGTCTAGAAAAATTCGCATGTTAATGCTGATCAAGAATATATATGGTTTATGGGGTCGGAAATGATTCCATGACTTAGAAAAATATTATTTTGCATTATAAAATCTGATTTTTTATATTAAAAAACTTCTTGATTTTTTCTAAAATTAAAAATATCATAACTCGGCCAAAAGAGCATTAATTTTAAATCGGAAAACTGTTCTGTGCTAGATTTTCTACAGTTAATAAATCTGCATACTTCATTTAAAAATTTTGAAAATTCGATTTTTTATCAAAATCAAAAATTTTAATGATGTAACCCCTTATAAAATTTTGAAAATTGGCCAAAAAATCGATTTCGTCCGGACATGTCTAGAAAGATTCCCCTGTTGATGCTGATCAAGAACATATATACTTTATAGGGTCGGAAAGGTCTCCTTCACTGCGTTGCAAACTTCTGACTGAAATTATAATACCCTGCAAGGGTATAAAAAGCTTGGGTTAAGTGCCTGATAAATATTATTTAAATATCTGAGTGATTTTTTGTGAATTTATGAATAAACAATTCAATAAATACATTTCTTGTCCCTTTTATTCAAATTGATCTGTCGAATTAATATCAAAATATGCCACACAAATATGCAAAAAATGGTAAAATTAATCAATGTTGTTGAACTATGTGTACGTATTTTTTCCCTCTTGGGAAAATATATTTTTATCGCGAATTCGGTAAAGTGTAAAACATTTACTTTTATCTTTTTCAACATCATGGTCTAAAGGGACTAAAGCCTAAGCCAAATATTTATGTTTTACTATCTATTTTTCAGCACATTGTGTTGATTTTACTGCTTCTCTCTTTTCGTTTTTTTTCATTTGATTAGCAAACAAAAATTGAAATTTGACATTTTAAATCAAAGCTATTTCGAAATGAACTTTGTTTTATCTAAACAAAAATAATAAATAAAATAAAATTCTGTAGAAAAGATACATAATTATTCAATATGTTAAAGTTCAGCTTGCTTTTTTTTTACCAATCTGTTGCCTGAGTGAACTTTACCACCCACCATTTATTTATTTTTCCGCCATATGCTGACAGTTCTTTGCTGCAGGCAAGCATTTATTTTTCACTATCTCTCTGCTCCCACTATCGTCGCTTTGCTGCTCCGCTGAGTCCTGGTGTGAGTTTAAGTGTAATTACCGTAGGCTGAACATAGCTAAAAGTATCTCCCAGATACGCGAAAGTATCTTTGGCTGTCAAGTGGCACGCTCCACTGGCTGCGCAAAGAAGCGACTTATCGCTGAATCAGATTTTCCATCAATAAATAAGCAATAATCAGCCGGGTGCTGCTCCTCCCCCGCCTTCCTGTATATCCTTGAATGTGAAAAACACACCTCGCCGTAATGCAAGTCAATGGATGCGATTGTTTGCCGGCAAGTGCAAAGTGTTGAATGGACTGCCTCTGAATGGCAGACAGACAGGCAGCCAGGGAAGGCAGTCAGGAACTGGAACTGAATCCGAAACAGAAACCCACAGGAGTGCATTGCCGTGGAGTGGCATTCAATTGCCGGGCGGCAGACAAGTGAATCAGCCACCAAGCGGACAAACAAACAAACAAACAAGCGAATTCAGTGTAACGACCACAAGCCCGGCTTGATAGCATCGCTTGACAAGTCAATGAGACGAGCTCTGAGCGGAAGTCAAGCGGGAGCTGAGAGCCACCCCAGCCAAAGCAAAGCAAACCGCACCGAACCCTCCAGCAGCCAACAACTGACGCGTTGACAATGCCACTCCGATCACATTTGTTCAGTGCCACCGAGGCCATCACACGTGTTTTCATTCACTCACAGCTGCGGTTTGCGAGTTGAGTTAAAAGCGAATACCAGGCGGTTTCTTTTGTGTCACGAAATCAGCTTAAATTTTCTTTTATCTCTAATTTAACTTTATAGTGATGAGCTGTGAAATTATTTGGAAGTATGATTTAATAGTTATTAGTTCTCTTAAATAAACTGTGTGGACCACAACAGCATTTATATAAAATCTAATTTCCTTTTCATTTAATTTCACATTTCATTTGTCACTTTGGTCATTTGCTTTCCATTTTTAATTGATGTGAAAATTGTGTTCATTTCCTTTCAATTTGTATTTTAAGTGAAAATTGTGGTTTACCTAAGAGAAAGCAAAAGAACAAAACAACATTTACGGCTGCAATAACTCAAATGAAAGTAAATGGTCTTTAATTGAGTTAGAAGAATTTTCTAAAATTTTATTTGAAATGGCACTTTGTAAATGTGTGTGGTTTAATTCTGTGAACCAAAAAAATATGGCTTACCGCAATTAAAAAAAAATATTTATATAAATATTTGAACTAGGTGGAGCCCTTTTAAATCTAAAATAAATTACTTTATAGTTCATGTTCATAAACACTCCCCATAAACCAAACCAAAATTATTAGGGAAACATATATCCGTACAAAATACTCCAAGGGAAAACCCTCTTAAGACCCGTTTAGCTCGGGTAAAACGTTTTGTAATCTAATTAATGGCCCTGCAGCAGATAATGGGCGAGTGTATTCATAATCCCTGGCAATTTCGCATTCATTAAAAGCCAATAAAAGTGAAAATTATAACGCCCACCTCCGCCGTATCCGCTGGAGCCCTCTTCTAGGCAGGTGAATGGGCGCCCCACTTCATTAATAGCCCGCGTGGGTGGCTTGGCGAGTAATGAAAGCTAATGAAATAACAATTAATTGAAAAAAGAATGAGTGTACATACACTATGGTGTAAGAGAAGATGGCCGACCGGCCGGTTTCAGGGCCATGGGCAAATACAATTTGTTTTAATTAATTGAAGCCGCAACCGCAGCTGGCCGACGGAGCCTGATTTAGATGAATTGCCGGCAGTTCAGCCGGGGCTTTAGCACCGGCTTTGGTTTTTGGTTTCAGCTCTGCCGGCGGCGGCTCAGTGTCTGACTTGTCAGCCTGAATCCTGTAGCCGTCGGATAGGACCTCTGGCCTTGGCCGGCAATCAGGCGTGAAATGATTGGCAGGCCAGGAGTCGGCAGGCAGCCCCATCAGATATTCACATATGTCGCTGGGTCCCACTATTAGCGTGGCTATCGATTGAATTCTCCGCAATCCGGACTGCCAGAGTGCCAAAGTGGCAAAGTGCCACCGCCCAGGGGCTGAAGCGAAGCTGATCTGAGCGTGTCGTCAACCACACGATTTGTGGGAGAAGATTGTACTATAAGCATTATTCCTGGCAGCTACTTTCGAACTCCGGACTTTGAGCATTTAAATATGCCACCCAATGGCTATAGGGTATTTTGAGGGAATATTCAACTTGCAGCTCGAAATTCCTTGTGAAGAAAAACCTATCTTAATAAGTATAGAAAAGTTTGAGAAATTCTCAGAAGAGAAATGAGGAGTTTTCCAGGGTTTTTGCTTCTATTACTTTGTCAAAAAGAATTAAATTAAGATAAAGTCTCTGACAACGTTGCGTATACTTGATGTAACTAAGTGCAGGCATAGAAATCGATTTCTTATTAAGTGTTAGGGTATCAATTAGTCAGAAGGAGTTCACTGTCCTGGCAAGTTCGCCTGCGGCAACGGAAAGTTGAACAAAAAACTTTGGCAAGCTAAGTTGCGCTTATGCTTATGTTTGGGCGAGTATGTAAATGCTGCCGGGGGGCATTCGTATCGGTGTCTGAGGTTTCGCCGGCTTTGTGTGAATGTGTGGGTGTGGTGTATGTGTGTGTGTGAGCCGGTGTGTGAACCACAACATGTGTCGTCGGGCGTGAACAAAAGTGCTAAGAAAATTACATTTTGGCCACACGGAAAGGGAGAAGTTGTGGGCCCAAGGCAGAGTCTCGGCCTAATGCCTTAATACACTTAAACTCGCTGTAAATCCGAGTGCTTCCGACTAATTTGCAGGTGGCGAGAAACCACTTGGCCCGGGCCCCGAGAATCACAAGTTACTTGATCCCACGGAACCATGCAAGTAAGTCACTGGGTTTAAATGGAAATTTTTTGAAACAAACGAGCTGCCTGCCACACACATTCATGAACAAGTGCACGAGAAGAAAATGTTATTTTGTATTCTAGCATTTTCAAGGAATGAAACTTAATGGAATCTTAAGGCACTCTTTAAAGCATACAACTTCTGAAAAAAAAAGTGTGCTTTAAAAATTCTTAAACTTCTTTTAAGATGTTTAATATTTCCTTAAAAATTTCGGATTGGATTTATCTTTCTAAGAAATAATAATAATGTACAACTAACATGTTTTAAATTAAATTTTTAATTGCCTTAATAGAACCTCTATCTTATTTTCTTTATATTTTCATATCTTATAAATAGCAATAAATAAAATAGCAATCACTTGTCACTTCTCTCTCAACCATAGGCTGTTAAAGTTAATTTAAAAGTCCAAAATCAAATCCCATTCTGTTTAAAAATTACCTCAAATATCCAAGGATCAGTAGATCCTATTCTTTTTCAGTCTTCCTCCGGAATGTAAACGGCCCCTTCCGCTTTTTGTTCTCCTGGGTGCTGCTCTTCATGTCCTTATGCAAAATTCACATCCACAACAATCGCCCTAAACTTTTTTTTTGCCCTGCATATACATTACGCTTTTGTTCCAGTTTCAAGCCACGAAAAAAAATAAACGAAAAACGAAAAGCATGAAAAACGCGCCAATATATCGCAGCGCGGAAATAATGCAATTTGTGTGTGAACTTTTTAACGCACTCGTAGTTTTTTATACCCGCTCGGGACGCGAGTTTCCCAAACATAAATATTTACGTACGAAGTCGAGTCCTTTTCTGTGTGTGTGTGTGTGTGTGTTTGTGTGTATAATGCGGGTAAGCTCGGCAAAATCCTGCTCCTCTCACGAACGGCAAACAACTGAGGACCCGAAGCGAATGCTTGTCAGTTAAAAGGCGCGCGTTCTCTCATCTGTTAGCCAACAGGCTCTGTTAACCGGCAGGACACTGTTGCCGTTACTTCATGTGAAGGAGAAGGTCCTTCTGACAGCTTTCCCTAATATTAAATTATTGAAATCAAATTTAGTGACACCATCCGCATGTATGCCCCAAGAAAACCTTATTCAATTTCCTTGTACAAAAAATATGCATGTAATTATATTTTAATTAAAGCCTGGCATACTTTTCGGCTGCGGCTGGGAAGTGGCACATGCAGCCGCAATCCAAAATGTCACATCTAAAGTGAAGAATATAATTCATGCTTATCGGGCGCCCCCCTCCTCTCTGCCCCCAGCAAATGCAGACCAATTAATTGGAACTTTAAACAAATGGCCGCGAATAAGCAAGCACTTACTGAAAAGCACTGAGGGAAATGGGTAAGCCATGGTAAATGTTGCTTAAAATATTATTTAAAATTCTTTTTTTAGAATTAAAAGTCCGAAAGTTGACAAAAAAATCTAAAATATTAATCTTCCTTTGCCTAACCAGACCTTATTGAATATATAATGAATATCCCGTAAGCTTCTCGAATATGCAAATATTCAACTTCATCCTTTGATGACTTTTCTCGCGGTGCAGCCATTGTATTTCATCGCATGTCAAATGCATATTTTACTATTAAGCGCCATCGTTGTTGTCCTTGTCGTCCTCGCTGATGGTTGTTGTTGCCCCCGGTATCCTAGTGCGCTACTTGGGGCGCAGTTGTTAACGAAAACGGATTCCGGAAGCCGGACGCCCGATACGGATATAAGTGCACCGTGTACGGCCAAGTGCAGGCAATGGAAATGTGAAAGGAGAAGGGAGAATAGAGAAAGGAGAGTGAAGAGTGAAGAGCAGAATATGGAGGACATCGAAATGATGGCGGAGTGTCCGGCAAAGCCACGATTCGTTGTGGCATCTCCACGGACACGTGCACATGTTGATGGCGACACAGGACACACTCACACTAAAGACGACACACAATTTTGTCGCCTCTCCAGAATTTGACGTTTTTTTACGATAGTTAACCCCGGGACCCGCGCTTTGTCCTGTCTCCTGGCCTCCTCTAGATCCTTTCTCCTTCCTCCTTGACTATTGATTTTTACTTGGAAATAAATTGGTTTCGTTTGTCTGTTTAGCTATGTCTGTGTTGTCATTGCTATTGCTTTTTGGTATTGGTATGTCAGCGTCACTTTTTTGGTAGAATTCGGCACTTCTTACTTGCCCGCACTTTTGGCCAGAAGTTTCCTTCAGCAATTATTGTTGGAATTATTTTTCATTTTGCCGGGGAACGAACACAAGCATCCCACAGACGCTTTTCATCCCCGTCATCGCAAATGGCCGGAACTATTGTTATTAATACAGAGCCAGTGAATGTTTTTCCTGCCATTTCTCTTCCTTTTATTTTTGCTGCAAGAAAAATTGCACACCAAATGAAAAGTGAAAAGCCAAGCATTAAAGTTGGTCGAAGAATGTTTAAAGAAATTTCATTTGCCGAGAGGCCCAAGGAATTGCAACAAGGGCTGGCTACAGTCAGAGATCGGCTTGGTTCAATGAAGAATTTCCGGAATTTAAGCCTAAATGAATTAAAAAGCTAATAGAGTTTTTCAGATATTTTTAAAAGCAACTGACCCTCTTTAAACTCTAGTATTCTGTTAAAAGCATTAAAGTTGTATATTTTTTTCACAAAATTTGTCCCCAAAGAATGTTAAATTCCTATAAATATGGCTATAACAAAAGAGGTAGCTCCCATTCCTACCATTATTTAGCTTGTTTTAGTTCTAACTTAATTGAAATGCCCGCCTCTTCCGGCTTACAATTTCCATGGAACTCTGGACTCTGGTCCTTGTCATTTTCGAGGACTCACTCGCATATTTTGGCAGCTACGTGACACATGCCGTGACCATGCTCCGGGAGCTGCAAACAAAGTAATTTTTTTATATTCCGCCGCCGTTGTTTGGCTGCTTAAATATGGACATGGCCACCCCTCACAATCCGGGGCCACTCCGAATCCCGACAAATAGGAAAGGTATCCCCGCAAACGTATTTACATTGAAACGGCCACAAAAGGGTAGTTGTGTTTGTCTGTCCCCGACCGGGGGAAAAGCGGGTCAGAAGTGGGCCCAAATGCGCTACAGTTGGTTGGTTGGTTGAGTTATGGCCAAATAAAAGACGTACAGAGAAGCTAATTTTGTGCATAGTTTATACGGATCATAAAAGTAAATTGCACGGCCACTGAGCTTAGGGTTATTGGCCCATTAGCCCGATGCGGCTATATAAGGGCTTTATCTCAGTAAAGTACACTGGGTTATCTGCACCCGCATTACCCGCCAGCAGTTTGATTTCGAATTGTTTGAAAAACACAGTCACAGTTTCCAGTTGAAGATCAGATAAATTAGCAATTCATTGAATAATAAGTGTAACCTTTAAATTCTTTAAGACAAGCGGAAATGCTGCCATCACCGCCACGTTTCAATTATTTAAACCTAACAAACTGTTTATGCATGTTCGGCATTTTACGATTCTGCTCAAATCTCGCATTTATTTAAAAATTTATTGCCCCGCCAGCTACATTTTGCGTGCCTCTCAGATCATCATCAAAACCAAGCGGACTCTCCACACCGCTTTACGACTTGGCACATGGAGGACAATGGCAGGATGCTGATACACCAAAGAGCCACAAACAATTCTGGGGACCCAAAAAAAATATAAGAGACACATTTCCACAAACGCATTTATAATTAGATTTTCAGGAAAATGATAAATAAAAGTTTTTGATTACACAGCAGCTTTGTGTCGCTGTTGTCAGCAACAGCAGCAGCAGCAGCAACAGCAGCAGCTGTACCTGGAGCACCTGGGTTTCGAGTGATGACCGCAGCTCCCCAGCCAAAATGGGTTGACATTAGCATAAGGATAAGCGCTGTTAAAGACCGAAATCGGAGCTAAAATGTGTGTGAAAACAAAGCTTTACGCCACTGGGATTTCATCCTTCAGCCGCCTGAATTTTATAGCACTTCGCACATCGCATACTAACTCTCCTGCGTGCGTCCCAATCTTTTTAATTAACTACTCATATCCGCCACCGAGCGTGCCTAATTGATATGAGAGGAGGAGGCCAGGGCAACGGGTCTCATGGTTTCCTGGCTTCCCAGTCTCAGTCCCAGACCCCTGTGTTCCCTCTGTGTCTCCTCACGCCTCAATGGAGCTATGTGCGTGTTAGCCAATTCCTGGTGTCTGTGTGAATCCTGCTCCTGCTGTCCCTGCTGTTCCCTCTTCTCCTGCTCCTCCGCGTGTAAGTGTCTTAATGAATTTCCATTTCCAGCAGACACTCATTGAATTCCCGCCCATAAAATCGCAGCCAAAAGCAGAAATTAACTTGCCTCATGTCAAATGTTAATGAGCAGCGAAAGCACAGTGTTTTCGGCACTTAATTTGTCTTTTTTTTATGTGTATATTACTAATTAATTTATACATAGATCTAATTATATTTCTAAGCTAAAAAAGGGGGGATTGTAAATTATTATAGGTATTATTTGTATGCTTAACTCTTTTTTATTCAGAGTTTAAGGGAAATGATCATTGGTAATTTAGTCACAGAACTCATAGAAATTGTTCCCCTAGTTCTAAGAAAAATTGTCTTAAAAAAATCGTCAATAAATATAAACCATAAAATTAAGAAATTGCATTTTAAATATAAGAAAAATTTTGCCTTTATAGATCAGAAAAACTAGAAACTGGGAATATAGTGAATACATATTAATTAGTTTAAACAACATAAATATCTTTTTCTATTGCATTTGTCAAAGTCTCCGCTGCTCCCATTTACAAACAACAAACTAAATTTACACTAATATGTTACCAATTTCCATGCCTTTTTGAAACAAAGCCTAACCCTGACCTTTAAAAACCATTTCATAGAAAGTTTCGTCATCAAGTTTTTGTCTGAAGACTAAAGTAAACTTTAAAATATCTATTTGACCTGAGATCTATAGGAAACTACAAGTTTGCCCAATTTCGGGACCACTGTTCGCCGGCCCAGACGTCATGAATGTGGAGGCACACTCGTCGCAGTGTTCCCATTAAATATTCAATATCAAATGCGCGGCATTGTCTCCGCTCCAGCCAGGCTTAAACCCAACTGACTGCCACTATATAGACCCACTAATTAATTGCCCCACCAATTGGATAGCCCGCAAATCGGTTCAATTAACACCAGCCGACTGACTGGATGGCTTTACTCGAATGGAAGAATGGATGAGCACATCATGTACAATATGAGCTATGTTACTTAGGACTAGATCGGAGCTCCTGCTCTGCGGGATCTTAGATCTGCTGGGCGCGCACGGCACGGTCAGCCAGTTCCTCGGGGGTGGGGTGCTCCTGGATGTACTGAATGGAGCGCAGGATGGCCTCTGGGATTGGGGGAGGAGTGGGCAGGAGGTCGGACTGAGGGTGGAAGCCATTCTCATCGGCGGTGTAGATCACCTGGACGGGAACGCCCTCGGGGGAAATGTAGGAGTAGGAGCCGCGGGCATAGTGACCGGACTGACCCTCCTCCTGGAACTGAATGCCACTGGACTGCTGCACATCGAAGGCATAAGTGCCATCGGTGTCCTGGTTGGTCAGGAACTTGGTGATCGTATCATCGTTCAAGGGGGCGGCCAGGGCACATCCCAAAACGGTGGCGACGAGGAGCTGTCCAAGAAAGTCAATTGAGCTGCTATCCAGCTATAAAGCCAAACTCTATTATCCACTTACGAGCTTGTACATGTTGGCTGCTGTTGTCGGGCTGTTGACTCTGAGGTTAATGCTGTCACTCTGGCCCCCGGATTGACTATTTATAGTGGTCGCTGGCCAAAGACAAAGCCACTGCAGACTCCGATATGCAAACAAGTCGAGCATGCGGAGAGCGACCCATATTTCGCCCAATCGAACTGCTTTGGGCCGCACGTTTCGAGTCATTAATGCAAGACATGGCCATGTCGCATTGGTATTAAGTTGAATAATAGATACTCTTTCTAATTATGTGCAGACAATAGAAACTATCAATCATTTCGGGCAGAAAATTAGCTAAAATACGGTGCTATGTATATATAAGAAAATGTTTAATATTATAATGAAATTATTGAAAATGTAATATTGACACAAACTTTATTAATAATAAACTTTTTCATTGAATATTGCAGATTTCATTTATATATTTTCCAGTTAATTTTGTTTATTTATTATTTTATATATATTTTGTATAACAGATTCTTGATTCTTTTTATCTAAATAATATGACTTTCTTTTTAGCCAAATAAATATAAATTTATTACATTTTAGTTAGTGTATTGTATGCATTTTCATTGATTTATTTCCGAAATTCGATATTCCGCTAAAAACAAAAACTTTGCAAGCCCACTGCCTAAATTAGTATACCCATTAAAGTCAGCAACTTGGGTGGAGCTGATGACACAATCTCAATGCATCAAAATCAAAATCAAATCGAGCCGGCAAACAACAACAATGGTAAACTCTATCGAGATTATCAACAACAACCCTCGACGGCTTTAGACAGGAGTAACAACAACGGCGGCAACTTGTTAATTTAATCAACTCAACAATAATATTTGAAGTTACCACATTTCTCGGGGCCCAAAAAGCGAGCCAGCATGGGGCGAAGGGCCGCTGCCAATTTGCATAACATAGCGTGCATTTATTAATTTCTGATACTGATGTCTGATGTCTGCTGTCTGATTGAACTTCCCCAGCAAGTATCGATGGAGTTAAACCAGATCCGTACACTTTAAGGAAATCTCCAAGGGGAAGATGCCGCAGTGATGATGCATGTGGGCGATGCGATGCGGAGCGTTGCGATGGAATCTGCACAGTGAAAAAATACTACTCAACTATTTACAGTCTCCATTTGGCAACTGAATTATATTATTCAATTTTTTTTTTCATTTTAGTATAGAGCAGACACCATGGAGACAGAGAAGCGATTATTATTGAATTAAATCATTTGATTATTAATTGTTTATTAATCATAACATTTATGTGATATCGTAGTGTGAGGGTCTAAAAATAAAATGGGTATTTACCAAGCTTTGCTGAATTAATAAATACTGAAAAGTTAAATTTAACTTTATGTCTCATAGCTTTTGAATGAAGATAGAGAAGAGCTTTTAACTTAAAAAACTAACCATAAGTGTATTACATCTGCAGAAACCTTGAATTGGGGAATACCCAAACGTGTTTCTCAAAGTTCAAGTTCATCATTCATATTTATCAATCTCTGTTTTTTGGGGGAATACCGCTTTGATTTTTTTTATTTTAAAATATATTTTTACACCTCAGAATGTTGCCATAAAAAGCCAATAGATAAGCGAGCTTTCTCGTTATTTTCTCACTGTGCTGATGGCCCCAGGCATGGCCATATGCTCTCGTGGAGGCAACGGCATTCATAGTATAAACAACCATATTAAATTGTATTTTTCTTTTATTACATTATTATTATCTCTGGCAATAAATGTCAACGTCAGTCGAGCCGACACAGGACACGGAATACGGGACACGGCGGAGACGATGGGTCAGAGGACGCGGCCCGGGAGCATGTTGATGTAAATGTATGAGAGGGCCTAGACTATATATATACAGTGCGTGGTGCGAGTGGGTGTGCCTCGAGATGTAGTTGCTCCTCCGATGTTCTTTCTGCTGTTTGCTGGATACTGGATACTGGCTGTTGGATGTTGGATGTTGGATGCTGGGTGCTGGGTGCTTTGCCTATGCAAACAGACAGGACATGACACACACAGGGACAAGATGGATGCGGATGCTGACACTATGGGTGCTGGGGATGTATTGGGGCACATGGCCCTGACTTGCTCCTAGCTTAGACCTTCCTGTCGTAGGGCAGACCCTGACCCACGGACCCGGCGGCAGGCGCCAAAAGGGCACCAGCTGGCTGCAGATACTGATTGCCCTGCTCCTGGCCGTGCTTGTGGTGGTGGTCGTGGTGTTCGTACTCGCCAGTCTCCTCCGGGTGGTTCCGGTTCCATTCCAGCGACTTTAGGATGGCCTCCGGAATAGGGTGCGGCGTCGGCAGGTGTTCGCCCTGCGGCTGGAATCCGTTCTCGTCGGCCGTGTAGGTCAGCTGGATGAGCTGTCCCTCCGGCGTGTAGTACTGGGAAGAGCCGCTGGCATAATAGCCGCCGACTCCCTGCTCCTGCTGGGCAATCCCGTTGGACGTCTCGAACTGGTAGTTGTAGCTGCCATCATCCTGCTTCAGCTCGTTGACAAAGCTCCGGATCTCGGCATGGGCATCCGGGGAGTCCGAGGGACGAGCTTGGACGCCGAGCAGCACGGAGACGGTCACGGCCACAAGTACAACGACGTTCTAAAGGAAAGGAGATGATTGACTGATGTATCCGATATCCAAGAAGGAGGCGAAGGAGCCGACTTTGACTTACGATCTTCGACATTTTTGCCTGGCTTGGGTTGAGATTTTTTTGTGTATGGTTGTTTGGTTGGTTTAACCCTAAGAGCTAAGCTGTGTTTGATGCCTCAGTGCCCTCGACCCGGCACTTTTATACCCCAGAAAATCCGAATTGATCTCCAACGAAAGTGAGGAAAGTGGTGTGTGCAGCCATTAGACCCGATGATGGTGATGATAATGATGATTGGAGCGACTCATCACATCACCGCATCGCCTCACATTTCGTAGCCGAGAGCCAGCAACGGTTGCAACGCCAATTATCTCGTCGCCAGCTGGCTTCCCATTAAGAGTTTTGAGTGAAAACGAAATCCGTAGCCACACTTGCCTGCTGACCCTTCAACTCCCTCGCCCCCGTGGGTCAAGAAACTCTGCGCTGCCGGCGCTTAAGTAATTAAGTGTTTGTGTTAATTCATTAATTATCTGCGGCCAAGTTACATCCGAGCATATACCTATATACTTTTACGAAATCTGTAATGGACTCGCAGCGCAGCTCGCAGTTCCCATCCCATTTATCATGCCGCCGAGCATGGCATAATGCCGTCGGATCGAGATAAGTGGTCGCAATAAACAGATATGGCTCGTGCTGGGTGGGATGGGTCTACAAATTTATTGGTAGATTGGTGGGTTCGCTGGGCGTGAAATGGGCAACGGAACACCTCCAACCCCCAGCTAATGGTTGCTAATTTCAGAGGGGAAGATGCTAATCGATCAGAATATGAAAGCAGCTTGGATATATCTTTTCATCGGCTTCAACTGTGGGTAAACTGGTTCCGCTCGTAAATTTTCTTATGAGGTCAGGTAGATTACTACCTGTAAAAGCACAAATTGATATATATATGGATTAATTTGTAAACTTAAATGAAGGGACTCTTCAATATAACATTATGAATTTCAAAATAAGCATACATTTTTCCCTTAAAGTCTCCTGAAAAAGAATAAATAATTTCCAGAGCCTCACAACTCGGGAATTTTCCTCCTGCACATGTTTAAATTTAATCTCCCTTCCCATGAGCCTGGAAAAGGCAATATTACACCCAGTATAATGCTGTGAAAGTGCATTAAATTTGCATCTGATGCACAGACTTCTCTTTTGCGGACATACATAAATAAGGCAATATATTTTTGCTCGTTATTTTTACTGTGACACTTACACGCTTGTCCATAAAAAGTTCTTTCAGCTTCGTTCTTTTAAATAAATAAAATGAAGCTGCCTGCTGGGAGGGCTTCGCATAATTTAATTCAATCGAACCACAATGAAAATCTTAAAGATACAAACGCCCAGATAAGACATAAAGATGGCCAGACCTTTTAACTGCCTTAATTTGTCCATCGCCTGCGAATCAAATCAATTAGTAGTGCCATGTTATGGCATATTTAAGCCGAGATGGCGAAGGGAAACGGACTTGAAACATGCAAATTGAATCAAGTTTTTGATTAAAAATCCATCACCAGAAATGCAAATATTCATGTAGCCATCCGCCCAAAAATAAAATGACGGAAAGCCAATTAATCGAGTTATTCAATAAATCTGTGTGCTGGCTCAAATTGAAGCTACAAGTGCGAATTGGTGGCCGAATTTGGCCCGCCGTCAATTGCCAAAGCGAATCGAACCGAAAGTTGCAACTACCAACAATTAGCAGACCCATTTCGTCTCTATGGATCCAAGGTCGTCGCTTGCGGCCAGATTTTCGAAAGTCGTTGACTTTGTTTGGCGGCAAGCCATCCGTCCATATAAAAAAAACCCCCCAAGGGCCGACCTTCCACGCCCAACGCCAACGCTTTCTGCTCGATATTCGATTGGGATTAAGATATACTGTCTCTACTGTATCTGCAACAGAACTGCCCAGGCCCAGTATGTCGCATCTTAAGCGTGGATTGACTAACAATCAAATGAAACTGAAACTTAAGCTCAAACTGAATGAGACTGTGTAAACGGCTTGCGTTAACGTGGCCAGAAAGTCTGCAGGCGTCGCCTCCGATGACAGTGTTTTAATTAATTAAATTCGCTAAATGGATCAGCTGAGTGAATGTAGAGCAACGGTTTGGTCATAAAAATTCAAATGCCAATCGCTGACCAGACCAAAAAGCAGAGAGAGAAAACAAAACAGTCCAAATAGCTTTAAAAATGTATCGATAATCCATTTTAAATAATTTAAATATAATAAAAATAATAAGACAAATATATATATAGCAAATAATTTGTGAAAAGTGTTATCAAAAGGGTCTAAAAAATAATCTAAAATTCATCAACTATTAATTTAAAAACCAAAATATTATTAAAATAATTTAAAAAGCTCTAAGTCACCTTAATTTTTTCTCCGTGCAGATGCTGCAGCGGTCGTAAAATATATATATGCCCAAAGACATGCCCAAACTAGGGCTAAAACGCTGCCATCAGTGCGACCTTCGGCGGGACTGGCTGCGAGCAGACCGGACTGGACCTGGACGAGTTGCCGCCACCGAATGTGGGTCAATTAATGTGGAGCAGGTGAAGAAGAAACCGGAGAAGGAGTAGGAGTCGCCGCTTTGCAGCATGTCCCCTTTTTTATACTCCGCTGATGCCTTGGCTGCTTCTTGTCTCGGCTTAATGCGCGCGAAGATGGATTGCTGCCCTAATGGATGGATGGAGGGCAGGAGCAGCATTCGAAGGAGAAGGAACAGAGGAAGGAGTCGGGTTAAGTACAGCGGAAGCGGCTTAAGAAAACGCCATCGAATCGTAACAACTTTTGCTTTCATTTAAAGCCGCCCAAGCGGTAGGCACCGGACAATTGTGCCGGCCAGCCCAAAAAAAGAAAAAAAGAGCAAGCCAAATTGCCGAACAGCCGGTTTGAAGCATAAAAGCCGAAAGTAACACCAAAAAGGCCAGCAAAAACAGAGGGCAGCAAAAAGCAGATAATGCCCCCAATGCTTCTGAGAGCATCCCCGCCATGCGACATCGACATCTCGGCCACATTGCCATCGTCGCACATTCACTTTTGCCCCCCCAGATCCATGCCCGGTTCCCAAGTTCACATCCACATTCAAGTCCATGTCCAAGACCAAGTCCCGGTCTGGTTGCCAACCAATCCATGTATTTATAAAAGGCCAACACAAATCTTATAAGGGAAACAGCATGCGCTGCGAGTCGAGGCGCTCTTGTTGCCGCTGTCGACGATTTTGTTGCCACTTTAGTGATGGGCAGATATGGCGTAAAATAAAAAAGGGAATACAAATTAAAGGGAGTTGGTTAAGGGATACATGATTAAGATGAAGGTTTATGTTAGGTTTTTTTAGAGGAAAGGGGGCGAGGGTTTAACTTTAAGATTTTTTACAAAAACTTTAAATTGAGTTTAAACTTCATTTATAACAAAATTTCGTACATTTTGTCTGCATTTTTAAGTTTCTAAAAGAGAAATCCCCTTTTTATTTAAGATCTGAAGAAATGATGTGGATAATAAACATATTCTAAAATCCTAAAAAAGGTTTTACAAATTCTGTTAAATTTCTATAAGTGTAAGTTCTAAATTTCATCAAAAATGAAATAGCAAAATGCCTTAAAATTTTCTTATTTTTCAAACCAACTAAATTTACTTTAAATTGCCCCAAACTTATTGCGGAAAATTCAATCAACTATCAGCTCTGCGAATAGTATAAACTTTTAGCTGTAATTGACTCCCTCGAGCTGCGTGATTCCCGTGAGTCACGGCCCGGCTCATCACAAGTTTTCTTATCAAAACTTAATACAAACTTGCCCACTCCCCGCCGGCTCGCCTCGCCCCCCTGCCGGTAAACTGTCGTACTTTCGGACAGTCTGCCAAGCTGGGAGCCGCGCGCGGCAAGGTCGTTTGTCTGCTTCGCGCTCTGCTCTGAGGTTGCCAGGCAGGTTACTCCTCTCCCTTTGGCTGCTCCCCTGCTCGTCCTTGTTAAGGTCTTCGTCCTGGACTTTTTCACTTTTGGGCGCGCTCGGTGATTTTGTAATAAATGAATCCGTTGACCTAGCATGTGAGGTTCTTAATCGATTTTACCAATTCTGCGAACAATTTATTATAAAGTTTCGCATATGATTTGGCAGAAGGTCCTCACCGGGACAGGAGTAGGCGCAACATTTACAAATGATCTTAGGTTAAAGTTCACACTTTAAAGTATATTCTCAGGGAAGTCCCGTCTTCAATAAGTCTAGTATTAATTGCGCTAAAAACCCCTCCAGTAAGGCAACTATTTAATGCCATTGTATTTTTGCGTAGGTGCTAATCAAAAATTAACCCCCACCGCTCGGTTTTGGAATTGATTAACCGGAAAGTCGACCGACCACAGCTTGAACAAAAAGGAGCATAAAGTTTATGGCCAAAAAACTATCGCACACTCACAGACACACTGCGCGGCGCAGTCACCGAAATATAATGTATCGGCGGAAGAGACTCTCCGTCTTGGCCGGATTGGGTTTTTAGTGCCCTCGCGTATGTGTGAGAGGGGCAGTTCATGTTCATGTGCTGCGAATTATAAGCTATAGGTTGTTGTTGCTGCTGCCGCAGGTCGCCGACTGCGAGTGCCCGGCCCAAAATGATTGGCGTGCCAAAATGCTATAAATGCGCCGCCCGGCCAATTCAGTCACATTCATTCTCGTTGCGAGTTCACAGTGACAACAAGCCCAAATCCAAGCCCAAATCCAAACCCCAATCCAGCCCAAAAATGAACAAATTCGTAAGTGAAGAAGTTCGCCAAGCGAGAAGCCTCTCTAATCCCCTCTCCGTATCCTTCAGTTCGTCCTTGCCGTTGCCGCCTTGGCCATCGCTTGCGTCCGCGCTGATTCCTTCGATGCCGCCGCCGAGACCAGGGAGTACAAGAGCGACTTGAAGGAGGACGGAAGCTATGCCTACCAGTACCAGACCTCCAATGGCATTGCCGGCCAAGAGTCTGGAGCGGGCGGACAATATGCCAGCGGCTCCAATGCCTACTACGCTCCCGATGGCCAGCTCATTCAGCTGATCTACACCGCGGATGCCAATGGATTCCATCCATCGGGCGCCCATCTGCCCACTCCTCCTCCAATCCCGGCGGCCATCCTCAAGTCGCTGGAGTACATCCGCACCCATCCGCACCAGGAGTCGCGACAGGGTCAGGGACGATTCTAAGGGGAGGGCTGGTTTCACCACCACATGTTGCGCGTTATTCGTCTTAGGCTTAAGTCATCCGAAAAAATAAACATCGTTTGAGACTACAAACATTCCCAAAAACACACTGCAGTCGTTGTTAAATTCAGATAAGCATCCATTTACATCTGGGGCATTGCCGAATATTTGCTGATTTGTCGGTTTGATGGAGTTTCGGTTTTCTCTTAAATATATATTTTTAATTTTTATTGACTTGCAGCTTGCAAGGCAGTGATAGAATCATTTTTGACCCTTCAAATCTTATATATTATTGATCAGCGAGTCAACCTTGTCATGCCCACTAGGAAAATTAACAAATTTTTTCAGTTACATCATTAATTTAAGTTTTTAAATGCTAAAGTTTAAAGGCTGATTTGTTAACCTAATTAGAGCTAAGACAGAAAAGCAATCCAAATTAAAATGAGTGCATTTTTGTAAGTTATTTATTATCCATTTCCATTTCGATCCCATTGTCCCATTGCTTTTTCTTTATTTTCTACTTTCAATTCAAACCTTTCAAAGTTGGCAGAATAATTTACTTAAATTTATTTTCTTTTTCTATTTTTCTTTATTAATTTATTTAAGTTCATTTATTGCATTTAACTGATGCCTCTAATTTTGGATTTGAGCTTTAGGAAATCTGCTGGGATAAACAATACGTCACATTAAATAGTTTAAAATAAATACTTTTTTAACTAAAACACGAACATACTATTTTTGAACTCTGAGTTGAATACAAACATATTTTAAAATTTGAATGCTTGGCGCCAATTGGAAAGTTTTCCGGAAACCAGGGTGCCATTCAAGTCATCGACAAGCTTTTTACGAGCTTTGACAGTCACCACGAAAGGCAGGAAATAAAGCAACAGAGTTGCTACTAAAATATCAATATTGTTTATATCGTCTATCGTCTTGGCGGAATTTTTAAAAGTTTCTTTTTAAAATAAAATAAAAGTTTAAGCTTTAAAAATAATGAAGGAAAAAAAATTTGCAAGTTTTATTTAATTTTTTAAAGGCAACATTTGGATAATATAAATTTGATTCATTCATTCTTATTTTAACAAAGTAAAGTATATATTTAAATATATTATAATAGAAAATATCTTAGTAATAAATTATAGAGAATTTAAATTTTAAGATATAGAAAAATGCCTAAAAAAATATCATATTATGGTTCATAGTAGTTCATTCTTGTATTAAACATAAACAAGAAAGAAAGCTAACTTTGGCCAGCCAAATTAAAATATATCATAACTAAGCCAAAAATGCATTAATTTCGATTCGGAAAGCAGTTTTGTGTTAGTTTTTATTAATTTAAAAAAACTGCATACCAAATTTAAAATTTTAAGAAATCAAAATTTTTTGCCATTTTCGCTGATTTTAATGATGTAACCCCTTATCAAATTTTGCAAAAATGGCAAAAAAATCGATTTCTTCCGGACATGTCTAGAAAGATTCCCCTGTTGATGCTGATCAAGAATATATATGGTTTATGGGGTCGAAAATGATTCCTTGACTTATAAAAATATTATTTTGTATTATAAAATCGGATTTTTTATATTAAAAAACTTATTGATTTTTTCTAAAATTAAAAATATCATAACTTGGCCCAATGAGCATTAATTTTAAATCGGAAAACTGTTCTGTGCAAGATTTTCTACCCTGCAAGGGTATAAAAATATCGTAGTAAAAATGGTGAGTATAAGACCCAGCTCTCAGAAGAGAGATATTGTAGATTGTGGATCGTTGTGGGCTGTGGATTGTGGACTTTGTGGATTTCCGCTGCGATCGCGCTTCGTGTGCTTACCCGATCTGCCTTCGGCTTTGTTTTTTCCGCCCGATGGCAGCACTGGTCGTTTGAAACTCGAAATTCAGCAACTGAATTTCAGTTACAAATTGGCAGCGGCAGCGATCCGACGTATCCGACAGATACAGATACAGCTATTGATTCGGGAAACGTGCAACGATCGCGTTGAGAGTTGAGAGCTGAGAACTCCGCTGGCGAATTGCACATGCAAAGTGCCGCGGTCAGTCCTGCATTGCAATCGATTTTCGGTTTTGCGGTTTTTCTCGCCACAAGTTGGCTCGTTAGCTTGTGGCTTTTATTTTATTTTGGTTTCGTTTGGTTTGGCTTGTGAGCCTGCGCAACGGCGCAGCGGGTTCTGTGCGCGTTGCATTTTCAATAAACGCGTTTGCTTTTGGCACGCTGCGTGGGCGCCATTCCGTGTGTCTGTCTGTGTCGCGTGTGTGCATTAGCTAATGTGTTTGTATTGCTAATTAAAACAGCAGCAGCAGCGGCCACTACTGCAGCAGCCACTGCGGCAGCCACAAGAACAACACGAGCAACGAACGCGCAACAAAGTGTCTTCGATAAGTACGATTAACGAAAAGCATTCCGGATCGACAGCGCAGGTGTTTTCCCCCGCCGCACTTCCCATGGTGAGTTTTCCACGACAACAGTTTCCCGGGCTGTGTGTTATCAACCTGTTGTCCAGTGGCCTATTAAGCGCTCTTTTGTTTGCCCATTAGCGGTGGTCAGCTGTGATAATATTTATTACCAATTCCAATGCAGCTCGGGGGGAAGAAAAATTGAACGCCACAAAACTGGATCAATTACGCGGAACTGAGGTGCTGATAACACCAGGGCGCCCCCTTTTTTATATCTGGAATAATAGAAAAATATATAAAAAAAAAGGTCGATGGGAATTAATTTTATTATGAAAATTTAGATTATTTTCTTTCCAATTAATTTAATAAGAAATTCAAGCTTAATCTTCTTTGAGGAAAATCTTTAAGCTTTATAACTACGATTTAACGATTTTTAAAATTATACTCAAGTTTTATATGATTCATTTTAAGCTTAAAATTATTAGAAATAATTATAAAATGTATCACTTAAAATTGTAGAGAATCAAAACTAAACAAATCAAGTGCTTCCAAAAGAATTCTTGTAAAACTAAAACAAACTTAACTAAAAATTTTTAATAAATTTAATAAATTCCCTGTTTCTAATTTAAAATTATTCCCAAATACAACTCCCCATTAGTTCCTCATAGCCAAGTTACTCTGTACTCCACTTGTATGACGAAAATCGACGGTAATCGCAAGACAAATAAACAATTAATTAACGCGAGCATAATGCGGTAATAACGGAGCTCGCCTCCTGCTCTTTAAATCTGAAAAATCTTTAACTCTTAAATGTGTTTTTCAAGCGAGTATGCCGAGGGTTCCATTTGGTTGCTCGGGGGAATTTGGGAATTGGAAGCCGTGTTCAGATCTTTGCCGATACGAATCAGATTCGCATTTTTCATAGCCGCCCAGAGCCAAATATCGAGAACAAGTGGGGCGGCTACCTGCCTTTTTGATTCTAATTCGGATTCTGATTCCGATGCCGATTCCGAGAAGTCATGATATGCCCAATCTGAATCAAAGCGAACGGTCGGTCGGTCCCACCCCTCGGGGCTCGAGGCCAAAGAAATCGCAGGCAACTCTTCAGAGCTTCAAAGCGGCGGCTTAATTCAAATTGATTTCATTTCTCGTTCTCTCTCCCTCCGATTCGGTTTTTTTTTTTTGGCAAACAATTTGAAGTGTCAATTTGTGTTTATAAAACTAAAATTATTTATCAAGCACAGGCCATCGCATGTGGGCAGCGTAAACAGTTAAAAGAAGAAAAAGCCAGGCACGCATATGTATTTTGTTTGGTACACAGGGAAGAATTTACATGTCTAAGACAATTTCTTCAAGTTTTAAAAATGTATAAAATATGAAAATTAAGTTTAGAGTATTCCTTACAATATACAAGAATTTTTGAACCACAAATTTTGGCATTTATTGATTCTTTATGAAGGGAATTCCTTATAAATAAACTTCTTCCTTGAACCTAAAATCATATTAAAATGTATTATATATTTGGGTATTATCTCTCTTTATTTTCGGTGTACTCCGATCCATGTGCATGTGGATATATATCGCGAATAGCACTGTTGGCTGTTGGCTGCAAAGTCAATTGCCAAATATGGCGGACTTGTTTGTGTGTGGTTTAATGTCACACTCACACACGGGGCCGCCGATAAGTGTAACTCTCTGACTGTCAATAGCTGAATAAGGAAAGACCACTACTTGTTTCACCAAAACTCGCTGAAATAGTCACCCAACATTGGCGCTTCGCTAGCTGGCTTTCCTTTGTCTCCACACAATAAATATTGAAATTAGCATGCGTCCAAATAATTTATTCTCTAATTGTTATCTAAGCCTTTTGGCCCTAAAAGGCCACCATCTCCATCTCCAGTTCGATCTTAGGATGAGTGTGCCAGGCCCAGCCAAGCCACCCAAGGCAGATCAGAAAAGAGCTCTGAAAAGAGCGGGGATTAGCTGGAAATACGCTCTGACTAATTGGTCGAGAGCTTGACTAATGGCACTTGAACAATAATTAATTCGATTCTAACGATCTGCATCGGAATGTATTTAGTACTTATTATTGCGGGGTAAAATATGTACTTCGGCTTCCATTGATGAAAACAGTTGGTAGCTAGGCATTGATTTTATACAGTCACAGTTTGAAATTCCCTCTTTCGTTTTAAGTTTAAAATTTTAGCATAATCGTATCTGACATATTTTGGTGTCTGCTGTCGATAAGAAAGTGTTTAGCTATGCGAATATTATTCCCCATATTCTCTAACCCAAATGTTTATGATTTTATGGACCAAGCCTAATCTTGATCAATGTGATCTCTTAATAAATATTTGATTTTCACCTATTATGCTTTTACCATATTTTGAACTCAACAGATTTTGACTTGATTATGTTTCATTACCGTCAGGTGCCAACTAAATGCTATTCATTTGTTTTTCAACCATTTTTTCTTGTCATTCCGCCACATTTCTTCTGAGAAAATCGTGGGCTTGCCACGGCGAAGGGCAGGTAACACACTAAACCACTTCCACCTTATGCAATATCGCCGTTTCATTCTTTTGCGTCAGCAAGCCGAATGGAGAATACTAATAAAAATCGCGGCTCCCGCGCGTAATCCGCTGGCCAACCTACGATCGCAGAGTGTTCTTTGCATGGAAAGCAGCTGCTGCCGCTTAGAAACCGACCAAACAGCCACAGCAGCAGAAAAAAATACAAAATAAGTGAAAAATAAGGTAAAATAAAATAATATAAACAACAAGCTGCGACGAAGTGCAGCCAACGCCGATGCAGTGGCAGTGAAGCAGCCGCTTATTTAATATGCAAATGAGCGCATAAAGGCGATTCATTTGCTGGGAGAGCGAAGCCAAGATACTTGCTGAGCAGTAAACAAAAATGGCAGCAAATAATTGTTATTCAGCAGCTGACATTAAGGGAGGATGCGCGCTTGGCAACCGACATTCATTCATTCATACACATTCAGCTTGATTTTTTGTATTGTCTTTGAGCCAGGCCAACTGCCCACGCAGCCCGGTGATTTGATGTGGCAATAAGCGATAATTATGCGAGCACAACGCGGCGTATGAGTAATTTGCGTTCGCAATTAGAAACAGGCGCCGACGTCGACGTGCTGAAATGTTCAAATTGCAAGTATTAATCTCAAAGAATACAACTCGCACACATCCACAAAGGCTGCTGCTGCACCAAAAGCCACCACCAGCAGCGAGACCGCAAAAAGTAATAACAAATGCGGTCAGGCCAGCAGCAAAGAACGAAAACAGAAATAATAGACGGCGAAGAAAAGAATCCAAGCAACTTGACAAATGCTGTGGGTGTTCGTGTTGTTGTGGGCCCACGTTTAAAATTAATAATAAAGTACACTCAGTACACACACACACACACGCAGAGCACACACTCAGTCGTCGCAGCAACGAAAGAGTTGACAAAAAGCAGCAGAAAAAAGCAGGCCATAAGAATTTTAAGCAAAGCTGCTGGTTATTTTATTTCGTGTGGCATAGCCACCAATAAAACTTAAACATGTAATAACTTTTGAGCAGTAGCTGGAAGGAAGGAATGGGCACTGAGCCTGGGGGCGGGGGCGGGGCTCCTCCTCCGGTTAATGTGCTCATCAAATAGCCATAAATCAGCTCATTTAAATTTCCCAAGCGCGTATGAAAATAATTGGAAGTCGTTTCCGAGTGGCCTAAGGTGTGTTTGTTGTAAATAATAATTTTTAGGATTTTTAATACAGGAAGCTGGGAGTTTAGGTGAATGGGTTTCAAAACTCAGCGTCTTTAGGTACACTGTAAGAAAATATGCAGTCAATAAATACAAATTTAAAAGGAAGTTAATACAAGAATAACATAAAAATTAGATTTTTATCTTATTTTATACAAATGATTTGAAATGATGAATTGATGGCACAAAAATGACAATAATAGGTGATGAAATATATAGTTTATTGTCTTTATTTTTTCTTTGTGCACTCCTCCTTAATATTAGATTTTCCCCCTTTAAAACTACAAAAAATTTAAATAAAAAAGAAATCGCAAACAAAGCGAAATTCGCCTTGCTTAGCTGCGTTCCCTATTTGGAAGTTCTCGCCCAGTGTCCATTCAAAAGCAGAGAGTAAGAAATCAAAGCAAACATGGCGTATGCGTAATACAAAGGCACCAAAAACCACCGACTACCGACTGACGACTACTGACCCATCCGAAAGCAACCCACGCCAGCTCAAAGCCAGTCACAGGGAGACTCTCGTAAATTACCCAAACAAAGGCGGATAGGAGGAAATAACTAACCAAGTCCGAGTTAGCCGGCAACCACAGTGATTCCAGTCAGCCAGCCAGCCATCGCTAGCCGAGTTGCTGTTGTGTCCATTTAAGCCTTGCCAATTTTGGCAACTTGTCGACCACTTGGCGTTTAAACATCAGCGATCGAGAGATGAGAGCTCCAAGCTCCAAGCTCTCGACCGCCCATACAATTTGTTTCCCATATTAATTTATCATTTATAAACGATTATTGTTATATAAATTAAATTGCGCGCCCAAAACAAATTAAACTAATAATAGGAAGCGTTTTTCACGCTTCGAATCGCTTAGTGCCATTGGAGGAGGAATCGCCCCGACAACGGGGGGACGACTGTGTAATTATTGACTTAGTCTTTGGGGGGCTTTGTGGGTAGCCGACACTCAGAGCCAAGTCAGATAATTCGTAGAACCGCAGAGATAGGGAAAGATATAGCCAAACGGCACTTCCGCCCCCCGATTAGGTGGCCCAGTTAGCCTGGCTTTTGTGGGTCTGCCACTTTCTAGCCGTCCATTAGCCGCTTTTTGCCAATATCTGAAAACAATTTCTAGGGCGGCTTTGGCCATATTTGGCGATGGAGTCGATTACCTTGGCTCGACTTGTCAGCAGGTGAAATTTTTTATACGCCCGCCTAATTTGTATTTTTTGCCAAGTCTTTTTTGTTTTTGTGCATAATTTAACCATAATCACCGATCTTGGAAATTTGCATTCTCTGCTAAGCCCGAAGACAGCAAATTCGTAAGGCAAGAGACAAATAATGCGTCAATAAAATGTCAGGCGAGCATCGAAGGTTGAGCAAACAATTGAAAGAGCAGCAAAAATATTCATTATTTAATGTTATTACTTATTGCCCTCCCTCGCTGGCAAAATCACATTAGTGTAAAGAACTTTGCGTGAATCAGACAGGGTCACGGATGCTACTGCCAGGCATTAAGGCGACTCGAGACAATATTTGGATGCCTTCGGGGATGGCTAATATCAATCAAACTGATCTACGATGGAAACGTACTGGTCGCGGTACGATCGGGCCTTATTTGATCGGCAATTATCGGCTAATAAAGACTCGTTTATTTGTTCCATAAGTTGCTTAACACTCGTACTCTTAGGTTACACTTGAAGAAACTAAAGTAAAGATATGTTCTTGACCCCACAAAATAAATTTAATTTGGTAACCAGGTTATATATTTCTTTCTGTGCAGATGTCTCGTCTAATGAATGATCAATTGGCAAGGGTGTAGCCAACTTTTCGCTGTGCCTCGCATGGCTAATTCAGCTCATTTATTTTTGCCTACTTCTGAAGTTTTATTACCCTCGAACACGAGCATAAATATTTATTTGATTCGCTGAAGAAGGAGCGACATATGGCTATTGGCTGAGTCTCTTGTGCCCAAGGTCGATGGGGATTCTCGGAACATCTCAGACGGAGTCCCTTGCGGTGGCTGATTCTTATTAAAATTTCGCTAATTTACGAGCAGCCGTCGATTGAAAGCGGAAATTCTCGGCTAATCGACGACATAAGTTAGAGAGTGACTTGTTTACTAAATAAATAGCTCTCGCTGTCTCATTCTACTTGTCTAGTGCCCTCTCTCTCTAATCTCCCTGTCTGTTTCGGTTACTCAAGTCAAGTGCCGCCCTGGGGTTTGACTCTGCGGAGCAAAGTGTTTGCGACGGCGCCTTTGCGTTTGTTTGTCTGAGCTGCGGTTGCCGTTGCGGTTTTCGCTGCCGCCTCTAAATTCGTAAAAAAAAAAAGAAAAAACGAAACAAATTCTATTAAGGCCCAAAATCTGCTATTGATTTGCATCTATACGAGCGAGTGGATTGCCGGGCTCTTAAGTTTGGCATTTGCGGGAACTTGTTTCACCTACATTGTTTTACGTTTCCGCAGCTGCGTGTGCGGCTGAAAGTATCTCAGTATCTTTGTATCTCGGGCTCTGCCTCTGCCTGCTGGCTGTTCTCGCCACAGAGCAAAAAATAAAGATCGCGTTCTAGAAATCGGGATTACGCGGATTAAAAGTAACATTACATTTTGCTTGTTGCCATTTATCACGTTTTGGAGCTTAGCTTTTTATCGAGGTTACTTATATTCATTGTAATTTTTCAGTTAAGGCTATAAATAATATTTAAGTTAAGTATCCCCCTAGTTTTGACACAACTGCACTCGCCACCAAAGTGGGCCCATCGGTCCAAGGTTCGTCGGAAGAACCTCGTTTGAACTTTGCTACCAAAACAACAATCCCTAGCCAAAGCTCAAGATTTGCATGGGCCCATCAAAACACGGCCAACACGGTGCCAATTACAAACCGATCAATCACATCGATCGCCCCCAAATCGGGGCGGACCTTAGACCCTGACGGCGTGTGTGTAACTGTGACCGCAGCCGCTGCAACGGTAAATTACAATAATTTATGCGGCCGCCTTACTCGCATTACAATAATAAATAAATAATAACGCAACGGCCGCTGCTAATAAAGCGCTCTCCACTCGAGGAAAAAAAAAGTGCGTAAGCCATAAATCGACCGAGTGGGGAGACAAAAGCGGAATGGCCAATGGCCAATGCCAATGTTCCACGAGGTGATCGCTGGGATAAGTCTCTTCGGGGGGAGCTCAGACGGCAACGACTCATAAATTCATTTGTTTTCATTAAGCATTACGCTGAGAGGGGGGTAGGGGGTAGGCCTCATCAGACACAGGAAGGAAACAAGCCATCGAAACGCAAATGCTCTTCAACTCGTGGGCGGGTAATTTTTGCAGCACTTCAAATGCCGTCCAAACCATGTTGATTTGTTTACTTTGCCAATTGTGTTTGGGCCTACAAAATTATTATTTTAACAAGTTGTATGGGAAAATGTTGCCAACTTAATTATTAGTCAAAACAGTTGTTCAGTTTTGGCAGTCAAAGAATTAAAACAGTTAATTCAGGTTGTTTTATATTTTTTTTTATATGTATCTCAAATCTCAACATAACATTTAATAAGACATTTAACCGTAGGATTTATGCAGTTTACCAAGATCATATATCTTTAAATAACACTTTAAAGTGCTTTGATTTCAAAATTCTTATAATTTAATTTATTTTATTATTCAACATTAAGAATCTAAATAGATAGCTACGATTTTTATAGGTCAGCATACCCCAAAAAGAGGCAGTGTGGTCTAGCCCAGCTGTGGCTTCTCCAGAGAGCTTGCCAATGCCCGGCACGTACGCGGATATCCGTGCCCAATGCCCATACTGTATCCCATTCCATCCCCAAACCAAATCCGAGTTCCCAGTTCCCAGAGACTGCGTCGATTATCAAAACCCAAACTCCCTACGAAAGTAATTAAGCACGCTGAATGGACATGCCATATGGGAGGAGGCGGGGTTATGAGAAATCGGGGAAAAGCCCTAGCCTCGGGCTCTTAAAACCGAGTTAAGCGGCGCCTATCAGCCAAGCCATCGATCGTATGTGCTTTGTCAAATTGAAATTATGCACAGCTGATCCTCAGACAGACAGATGGAGAGATCACTCGCTTATGCAATTGCCAATGCGCCTTGGGATCGCACGGGATCGGATTGAGGATCGGTTGGGATTGGAGATTGAAGATTGAAGATTGGTGAGCCTTGAAGTGGAGTGCAGGGAATTGGGAGCGGGAGCGCAGCCGTCAAGCGTCGAGCGATCGCTGACAATTGCAGACAGCTAATAACTTGGCCGCAATGAGCGATGAGCGATGGGAAATGGCAAATTGCTGATCACCGATCACTCTGCTCTGCAGCAGACGCGGCAAACACTTCCTCGAGAGCCGCAGATCCCTGCTAGTCATGTAACAGCTTAAAAATAATTTGCACAAATAAATCAAAGTCATAAAATGCATCGGGCATCAGGCATCGAGCATGGAGCGAAGATCAGCCAGCGATCACCACTTTCCAGCACAGCCACAAACACTCCAATCGGATCGCAAAAAATGTTGCAATGCTTAATGCTGCTGCTGATTTTGCTTTGCTATCGCATAAAAGAATTTAATGAAATTTAATGAAAAGCTACACGATGGTGGACACGACTAGCCACGATCATCTACAGACCGCTATAAATGATACACTGGGGGAAAATAGTAGAGAAATATATAATTGATTTGAATGTTAACTAAAATCAATAGGAAATCTGTAAAGTTTACTTTATAAAGAAGACCCTTTAATATATTTTTTAGAATTTTCTCTAGTAATATTTATTTATTAAATTTTTACTTGTGGTGCATCTTTTTCTTCCCAGTGCACTTGTGTACTTGCACTTTGTTGCAATCGCCGCCGTCTGCTGTGAATATGAATTTGTCTCTAGGACATTTTCGCAATTAATTGAATTATCGTCGTGAATGGCAAAGGCATCCAAAGATCGATCGGGGCGCAATCAAATGCGATCCGTGCGATCGTCGATCGGTTGGCAGGTCGGCGGCAGTCATACATATGTCTGGGCCTGGCCACATATACCCATATCTTTTCTGGCATTTCGGGTTGCAAGAATATGGCATTAGCATGGCTCACCGATCGCCAATCGGGGTGTGGCAGTTGCAGAGTCAGCAGAATTACAACTGCGAATGGCGAATCACTTGCCACAACCACAAGCCGCACTGTAAGGTTAAAGCCAACCCGACAAGCTATTAAAATCAGCCACGCTCCATTAGAGCCACGACGTCGGCGTCATTTACGCCTAATTAAACAAATTATTGCCTGTTGATGCTCAGAGCGCTGCAAGTGGCAAATTGCAAATTGCAAATAGCACATTGCGTTTGATTCGGTTCGCGGCATCGCGCATACGCCGCGTGGCCCGCCTGGCCCATGCCGCGAAATCTCACAATGAAATCTTAATTGTGAGACAATGGCCGCAGCCAGCTAAAGCGTTTACTATTTTATAAATAGCCCAAAGCGAGCGAATCGCCAAGAAGACAATGCAACAAAAAAGTAAAGTTAATGCTGGCAAATATCAGGTTACAACTTGGTTACAAGTTCACGAGCCAACAATGAGGTGCAAATTGTGAGAGGATTGTAGCGAATGTGAAATACGCTTATTAACTTGACTTGAAACTAATTTTTTAAAGTAAAAAATCTTAAGGGTATCAGCAACTTTGTTTAGTCTTTGGACAGGTTTATTTTATAAAGTAAGATTTATTATATAATAATAATATGAAAGAATCTATATTTTAAGACAGTTTCCCATTGAAGGTATACCCCTTCTCGGCCACTGTCACTGCCACTTGGTGGCAAACAACAAAGGCAAACGAGCGGCACTGTGGGCGATGCGGCTGCCTGGAGATCCGTGGATGTGGCTGTGCCTGTAGTTGTGGATGTATCTCTTTTTCAGCTTTTTCAGCTGCCAAGCGCCCCAATCTGTCTCGGTCCGTGCCCCAAAAAGCAACAACGGCCGCGAAACATTGACCAACTAATTCGCCAGTCACGTGGTGTGGCCTGTGCCTGCCTGGTCAAGAAATGGGAGCAATCCGCGCTGGTTTTATATTTACGATTATGTATTTATTTTGATGTCGAATGCAATGTAGTTCAAGTTCGAGTTGGCGCTGTGAGGATCGCTGGAATTGTAAATTGTAAATTGTAAATTGTGGATTCAGGGATTGCGCAAGCGCAGCGCCTTTTGGCCAAAAGGTAAAAGTAGCGAAGGCTGGCTGGCCTTTAATCTCCGCGTGGTTATATAGTCGTAGTAGTACCTGTCAGACCTGCGCTTTTCACGCTTGTCACCCGATATCATTCTTCCCCCTCTGGCACTTAATTTATGCAGTCAGTCCGAGCTTTGTTTAACTTTGTTGTTCTAACGAGAGGCAACGAGTGCAGCTGCTGCTGGCTGGGATAAATCTGCAAAATGTTGAACTTACATAAATGGGAACTGGTTGCTTAACACTGGGCGGGAAAAGTGCCACACGGAAAACTAGAAAAGGTTCTTAATTGTGATGTCTACATTAAACTCAACTTAATGCGTAATATCTTTTAATTATTAGAACTAGTCAGCGACTTTTAATTAAGTATATTTTGGGTTATTTGTAATATATAATCTGTACTTATTCCATAAACGTCTGTAACATTGACTAAAAGTTATAATGTTCAATGTTCAATTAAGCATCGTCTTGTGACGACACATTTCCCCCGAGTCTGTGACTCACTCCACCGCCATTTGTGGGCGATCCAATGACACTTGGATTCTGAAGCATAAAGGCGATAAAGATAAACTCGCCTAATCTCGCCAGCTAAATATAGTCACAAGATATATCGATAAGCCATGTATGTGTATGATCGACGAGTATTCATGCGGAAGTACGAGTTCAGTTCAGATGCCGCAAACCACAAAAACTATGAGCCGTGAGCTGTGAGTTGTGAGCTGTGAGCTGTGAGCTGTGAGTTGTTGGCCAAACAAATGTTTGTGAAGGACAAACAAAGATACGTATACCACGCAAAAAACTGTGGCAAGAATCACACCCAAATACCCGAGCTCAGCTGCTCCCCAAAAAGCCAAGAAGCTGACTAATCAGTTAAGCGCGAGCTGTGACTCTATGAATGAAGTGAGGAAAACAATTCCAGCCCACACACAGAAACTAAAAACTATAGAAAAAAATGCAGAAAAAGCTGAAAAGACTGAATAAAAAAAACTGAAAACTTGAAATGCGGCAGCGGCGGCAACTGAAACCACAAGTCAATGTCAACGCGGTGGCAGCAGCAGCAGCATCCAAATCCAAATCCATCCGAGCAGCATATTCTCGAGCATCTGTGTGCAGTGCGGCCTGCATATGGCCAGCACTTTTTAAATGAATCACATAAGCACTGAGAGAAATTATGCTTACGTATATAAAGTATAAACAATCTAAATAAACATTTGAAGACAATTTTAAAGCTAACATTTAAGTGCTAATAATCTTAAATAGCTTAGAATGAAAGGGATTCCATGAATATCTTAGCTATAATTTATTACTAAAACCTTGTTAATTTCCAGTTCCCAAAATTCAATACAATTTTCTCATTGTGTACCCTTTTGAGTTTGGGCCAAAGTATGTAGGTTTCCGTGGCTCACTTCTTTTATGTGTCTTGCGCTTTGTGCTCATTGTTCGGGGCTTTGTGTCGGCTTGAACTTTTGTATTTTGACAATTCAAAGTTAAGGTCAACAAGGGATTTGAAATGCTGCAGCGGTGCATTGAACCTTTTTGGCAAGTGATCTCGTCTCGGCCCGGCTCGGCTCAGCTCAACATAATTAGCGCTCATTGTCGATTGGCCCTGGAAGCCGTCGGCATGCCAAACGATTTTTTGTTCATATTTTTCATGTGATTTTTTTGTTTTCGGGCCACTCAAGTGGACATTGACCACTTCACTTGAACATTTGTTTGTCTCACTTATATTTTTTTGGACACCGGCACCACCTGTAAATGCGGCCAGACTTGTTGCATGTTTTGGGTGCTGTCATAAGTGCAACATTCGAACATATTTATGCACTTTGGTGGCATAGAATTTACAGCACCTGGAAATCAGGTGAGCTGCCTGCGAACACCACAAATCCATGACCCGCCCATAAATAAAACTTTCGCTTTTCCATTGTGTAAATAAGCGTGAAAATGGCCCATTAGCGCCGTATATTTTATAGGCTTACCACAGTTCGGTTTCAGACCCAATTCCAGATAGTTGTACACGAGGAAAAATAGGATAAAACCAAGTCATTACGTAAATTCTAATGAAGTAAATTTATTTATTATTTATTTGGGAGAACACAGTAAAGTCTAAATAATTTTAAATGGGAATTGGATCTGATTTTTGAGTCTTATTCCTATGTTGTGTAGATTTTTTCTTTTAGTGTACTAACTCCAACCTGTTCGCCTTATTTTTCACACTTCGCGCTTGCGCAAAGTCCCCATGAATTTGAAAATAACGAAACGGAGCCCTAAAACAATAGAAAATTTTCCAATGACGCGCTGCTTTTGACACATTTGATGGGTTTTTCATGGGGTTCCAAGTGCACAGAGCGCTCTGTCATTGCCAGTTGAGTCTATTTAACCCGAAAGCCTGTGGGATCGTCCATAAATTCTCATCAAGGGTGTGGAGTCGGGGGTTTCCCCAGGGTTTATGCAGTCACCGATCTGTGACTCTGCCCGCGTTTGCTGTCAGATGTCAACTAGCGCCACGCGGCGATCTCAAGGGAACCCAATCAAGAGAAGTCACGGATAATCTCCACTTTTTAAGTGGAACACTGAGAGGAGGGGTGTGTCTATGAACGGAATAAATATTAATAGAAACATAGCGTTCTATTAAGTGATTGGAGTCTGCTGTTACCATGTTTCTGGTGGTCACTTTTAATGCTTTTAAAACGCAAACAAGAAAGGTTTGTTTAAACAACATGGAAGCAACCTAATGAGTTTGGGTTTTCAGTTTGTATTTATAGCAAAACATTTGGTTCATTAAAGTGCTGATTAAACCAAATCAGCGTGGGATTATTTAAATTTCAAAAATCCTGTTGATATTTTCTGAGATAATATGAACATGAAACTTCTTTTTAATTTAACCAAAAAAAAGAATATAATTTTTAAATTTGACTGTAAACAAATATTTACAATTCCATTAGCATCTTACAATTGTATTCGTACTTATTTTGGGAACTCTATTATTATCTCAAGTATTTTGGTGTTATCTTTAAAGCCAGTAAAGAAGATATTTCTGGTGGATTACAAAATGTTGACTTTGGACTCATCCACTTCACAGCGCCATCTCCATCCGCATAGAATCATATATGTAGTTTTGAGCGATCTCCGCTAGTTGGGTGATCTTTGTGGCTTGTGGTCATCATCAAAATGCAAAACCTACGCAGTATTTTAAACATTTTTCGTCTGTTTTTCTGGTCCGTGGGCTGCATTTTATTTATTTTCGTAGTCAAACGTTCTTTGTTGACCGTACAATATACTCGAAATACAAAAAATCATTAAACTTATTTGCTTTGTTGTGGCTCTTGAATTTGGCTGTTGAACGCCCACGAGCTCGGCTCTCGAGTTGATGGGACTGTCCAGTTGGCCAGCTGGTTCCAGCCGAAGCTGTGATTACCTTAGCCCCGGCTAATTGACGAATTAAGTCGAGTGGAGTAAGTGCAAATGAGGCGGACTTGGCCACGCCCTAATTGCTCAATTTGCGACGCCTCCGAGCGGACGAGTTGCCGAGTGGCGACCTTGGCGTCTGCCACTTAAACTTGACATATAACCGAAAATGTGCAAGGCGGTATCCTTAAAAAATTATTCCACTTTTTTTCACATTTCGCTTTATGAATGAGTCGCTTGGAATTGAAAACGGACATTCAGAAATACACAGAAAAAATAAATGAATGGAAAAAATTGGCTGAATTTAATTGGCAATGACCTTTAAGAAGCCATTTGACAGTGAAATTATTATGTTAAAATATAACACAAATGTAATGCAAACATATTACACGTGGTTTTCCTTTCAAAATTAAAAAATAATTTAGTTCTGTGTACCCATAAAGGCTATAAAATGTATCCCAGTTTCAAGTACGCCTGAGTTTTCGTATTTTTAGCGACAGTAACAACAATCGACAGTGCCACATGGAGCTGTAAAGATGTTTTTACCGATTTTAGAAGCCATAAGGTCAATGCTGAGCGCCAAGATCGTGTTTTGATTGCAAGTCGGAGACGGAGACGGAGCCGGAGACATCGTTGCCATATGATGTTGCTGCTGTCGCCGGCGTTGCTGCGATGCGATATTGCTGCTGCGCCGTCTGTTGTCAAGTGTTATGACTCCAACTCCATGATTTTCTGTATGTCTTTCTGTGTTTTTTTTTATTTCACATTTTCTCAAATCGAAAGCTGCAACAAAGCGTCTGTTCTGTTTCGAGTTTGAGCTGCTCGAGTTGTTTGAGTTCCTCGGTTCCCAGACACATTCTCACACTCTGCGCCGTTTGTTGATAAGGCAGCTTATAAACAATTCAATATAAACTATATGAACCAAGACGGATCAAGATGTTTGCCGGATGACAGGGATAAATTATGCTATTAGCCTAATGATACTTTTACCAAGTTTTCATTTTCGTAGCGCTTTTATCAGCAGCAGCAGCCTTTACTATTAAGTGCAAAACACTTTTCTCAATGGCTGTTCGACTGTTTATTTTATTTTTTATGCTTATTTATTCGGTGTGCTTTTGTGTAGACATCAGCATGCAAATTCAATGTGACGATGACGACGGCTGCCTGCAGCCATAAAAATTCAATAAAAATTTATGAAAACTGTGCAGTCACCTTAGCAGCAGTGGCGGCGACACACCCGTTGGAAATGTTAATAGAAAAAACCCAGAGACGTCCACTCCGGCTTCCACTGCAGCTTCATTTGCTACAATTTGTTACAGGTGGCGGCCAGGCCAAAATTAAAAAAAATAAAATATCACATGTGGAACGACCTTGCGCCGATTGCAACAGATGTTGCTGCTGCCCAAGTTGATGTTGCTCTTGCCGCTGCCATTGCTGTTGCTGTCGATGTTGATGTTGCCGCTACGGTAGTTGATCTTCAGCTGTTTACATTCGTAAATCTCCTCAAGCATGCTTGATTTCTCAGTCCAGTTTCTGGCCAAGTTGGTCAAGTGTCCTAGCTTCTAGAGGTGGCAAAGCATTTCAGTTTGCTGTAAATAATAACATTGAAATTATCAGACCTTGCTTTACTTCCAATTGAACTAATCTTGATGTCTTTATATTCATTTTCCACATATCAATAGCATTTTCGATCTTTTTCCATCTCTTATGAACCCCATAATTTACCAGTAGATGAGAGGAATGCACCTGCCCAGCCCGAAAATACATTTGATTCGAAGCCCTGCCCAGAAACATGCAGTTTGCACAACATTTAATCACATTTAGCCATTCGGCATACGCCCCGTGGGCTTTGGTTAATAAGCAGCAACATAATTTATACAGAAATATTATAATGTCGCGAGACATTGAAAACGATCAGGAGGGGACAGCGGTGTGGCTTGGATTGGCTGAAAACTGTTGAAACCGGTGAATTATTACTTGCACTTTAACATGGCTGGGAGCGAGGCGATGACGAGGGAACTATTTCCACAATGGCAGCCAGCAGCGAGCGGCGTGAGCAATTTGTGGGCATTTACTGTATGCCATTCGATGCTCGGGTTGACATTTTATCGACGACGCCAGCGAGTCGCCACCGACAGACACCACCTGTCGGCTGAGGGGGACCAAGTCATTTGCGCCTGTCAACGCCCCGATTTTGTCCGAAATCCATGACAAGATAAATGGGCAAGTGAGCCGGGCTTGCACCTTTTTCTCCTGGGTCCGCACAAATTCTAATTAGTCTCCCCCGGGTTCATTAACATTTCCATACCGAATCCAATTCCCAGGCAGCCGCTACTCCCTTTGCCACTTCTTAACAACTCAATGCCGATTTTACTCGGCTGCCGTTTTGCAATAAATAGCAACAATAGTGCTATGGCTGGCTGGGCTAATAGAACCAGTTTAGAGATAAGCATTATTAATTTATCGTCCTATCACTCTCGGAAATTCATAGCCGGTGTGCGGGTGTTGTGCTAAATTATTTAGAGCCCATTCCCAGCACGCTTAGACCAAGCACACTCATTCACAAATTTTTGGGTTAAGAAATCTTTTGAATTAATAAGAATTATAATTCATTTTTAAGATGATGGGAGCTTAGGGATACATTTTAGGATCACACTTACTAGTTGAAATTCATTTATAAAAGAGACTTTATATATCCTTCCATATTCTCTGATATTTTAAAGTTCATTTTATAACAATCAATAAATATATAGCCTTATTTTATAATTTAAATCACTATAAAAATGGCACGTGACCAGATCCCCCACACTTGACTTGATTCAAAACCTAAATATTGACTTACTTGATTACTATAATAATAACTTGTACTACAAATATTTGCCCCGCCTTACAAAACACGATAATATTTATCTGTCACACTGATCTGCTTTATTTCACAAAGTCATGGCAAAATTCCCGGTTTTTATCAACCGAATCGATTAAATCACTGCGAAAGCCTTTAAAGGGCACAATTTGCATAGGTTAACTGGATGAGATGACTATCACTTGCTAATTGGTAGAGCTCATAGCCCGGTTGTGTGGCACAGTGTAGATCCACATTCAGCAAGCGAAATTTCAACGAGAACAGAGATACAAAGTGGCCTGTGTTTTGATTGAGAACTCGTTTTTGTTTTTCTCCAGAGACTTTTACAGAGAACTCTCCTCCGAGACGGGGCACTTTGCAGGCATTATCGGAAATATCATGTTAAGTGACGACTGACAATAAGGCATATCGCAAGGATGTCACTTTGCAATGTCTGTCCATTAATTTGACGGCGTTTTATGTGATTTCATTAGCGTCGGATGCCGATCCCACAGCCTATGGGGCAGCCTTTTAAAAAGTCAACGATAATAACACAATAACAGCGAAAAACAATAAAAACAATGGCAATAACATGAGCATTTAGCGCGCACACAAATTATAATTTCAAATAACGCAAAGTGCCACTTGAGATCAGAGCTCTTAACAGATATGTTAGGCATTTTATAGCGGCTCTTTTTTGTTGCATTAATTTTGTATATTAATGAAAAATCTTATTTTAATATGCCGCCAACCTAAACGACAGCTTTTGTCGGCGACTAATCGAAAGTATTGACTGCCGTACGTATCGAGTGTAAACAAATTAACGAGATCGTTTGCTCTGGTAATTGAGGGGCCTAGATCTAGATGCCGTTCTAGAAGGCGGAACCCGCCAAAGGTTACCTTTGATCGTGCCTCCTCGAATGTTAATCCAAAAAAATCGAATATCAAAAATCGAAAACTGAACAAACTAAAAATCTGTTACGCCCCTTGGCGGTTGTCGTTGGACTGGGCCAATATTAATTTATGACAATTTCGGCCCGAGGCCTAGAGAACCGATCGTAAATTAATTAAAACGTGGCGGGGGTCTGGGCAGCCCTCAAGATATGGAACGACGCGTGACAGGGCGACAATTGAAGGGACAGGGCCCCCAAAATGCAATTCAATCGCAGCTTAGACCAGTAACTAACCAAATTTTCCCATTTTCTGATTTTCCCTTACAGATTCAGAGCACGAGGAGCGTTCGGCATGACGTGAACTGCTTAGATATTCCATGCAAGAGCCGAAACCCTTGCAACTAGCCGCCATAATCGATCGTCTCGCTCCGGTTCGACTCGATTCGATTGCCCCTGTTTTTGGGGACGTGATCATCCGCTATCCCAAAAGAACCGAGAATCCAAAGCAACATCCAAGATGGACTCACGCATCGGCCTGGACTACATCGTCGAGAATCGTGACTACATAGCAAAGCTGGGCGCTGCCCTGGACACGCAGAATGCCACCGTTAAGAAGCAGGTCTTTGAGCTGCTCTCAGCGCTCTGCGCCTACAGTCCCGATGGCTATGCCCGCGCCATCGAAACCCTCGAATTTTATAAGGTAATAGAACGTTTTTCTAAATAGAAAATTTATATATTTATTTGTTATATCTACAGAATCTCAAGAAGCAGCGATACCGCTTCAAGATTGTCATCAACGAACTGGAGCTGTCGAGTGCCGCCGCCTCACCGCCACTGGATTATCAGGCCGCCCTGTTGGCCTTCATCAACTGCGTCATCATCTCGGCGGCCACATTGCAGGAGAGGATTCGCATTCGCAACGAATTTATAGGTGAGCTGAACCCATAGGAAATACCTAACGTTATAATACAATAACTGACCAAAACGAGGGAGATAAACCCGCAAAAGTCAACAGGCTGTTCACCGGCGATTGTCGCTGTGCCATTGGTGCTGTCTTCGATTTCATTGATTTGATTGATGTGCCCGCTGATCCAGTGCTACGGCCAGTGGCCTTGACCGTATGAGCCCGGTCGTCTGTTTGGCCAATATATACATATACTGTATACTTTATACAGTATACTGTTTGCGTGACACCGAGTCTCCGGATTTCTTTCGAGTCTCTCCCCAGTTTCAGGCAGCCACACCAGCGACCCTCGGGGGCTGCGCTCGTTGAGGTTAGATAATGACAGGGTTCGGACTCCGTAGATGCGAAGAGCCGAAAATGCCAAATCGCCTTTGTGATTCCGAGTAACCTTAGCACGTGCCGGCGATTAGGAGGCGCGCGTCTTTAAGCCAGTAATTGCTCTGCAAAGTCATTTGAACTGGAGCTGCGAAAATCGGTCAAACGAACATTGTTTATTTATTGCTGATTTATTAATTGTGGCAAAAAAAAGTTGTCGGGTCATCGGGGACGTTTTGATTCCAAACAAAGATTTTGGAAATGAAAAACGCTACTTGCAGACTAAGTACCCATTTGCACCTTAATGATTTGGCAAACTGTAAAAAATCCAGCTTAAGAGAGTGATTTATGTGGATTTGCGGATAAATGTCCTCTTAAAGACCTATTTTTAAGTAAATATGTAAGGGAAATGGAAAGTATTAATACCAAATATGAATTATTTTTTAGTTTTCTCATTTTGTTAACTCCTCTTTTAATAAATAAGTAATCTAAGGAACTCTCTACAAAAACATCTTTATCTTAAAGCCTTAAGACAACAAGCAGACAAAGGAATAAATCGAAGAGACGTGACCATTTGAAGTTTTTGGCATAGATTATAGTTTGCTTATTTATGTCGATAGAGTTGAACACCCAATCGTGTTTGTAGTTTAACTTTTAATATGTTTCGAACGTGCCTCAAAACTGTGGCAAGCTCTAGGCTCAACTTCCCCGAGACTGCCCCATCCGAAGGGAGAAGCAAAAGGAGAATAAGCGCACAATAAACAAAATGTACTTAATATGTAACAAGCAGTCTGTTGACAAACAAGGGACTCATTTACATCCTGTCAGTGGCAGATGCCACTCCCTCTACCCCTTCCGCTACTACTCCACCTCCTCTACATCGGCGGCACTGAGCCCCTATTTGTTCAAAGTTCATGAACTGCCCTAGAACTCCATTCCAGTCACCCCACCTCTGCCATATTTTTCCTTTGCCCATACAGTGGGATATCAAAAACATGAATTTATAAATGTTAAATGGAATGTTAAATGAACAATTAAATTAGGTTGGATAAAAAATATATAAAGTTCCTTTGTACATATTCTTAATATTATTTTTAAACATTTTAAAATCCTTTTGTTATAGTAACAAATCTTAGAATTTCCCCTAAAAAAGTCAAAGTACCCATTAATATTTAATTTTACCAACAACCTCGAATTCTGCGAGTGACAAATGTAGATTCTTTGTATGGAATTTCCACTGTACCCCGGCAGTCGTCAACCCGACTTTTCTGACTTTGATTGAGCGCGGTGGTGCGTGCGTAGTGGCTGTTCCTCCTACTGCCCCTGTCCCTGCCACTCGCCGTTGTCTTCGATGATTCCTTCTGCGCAGACGCAGCACCACCGCCGAAATGTGGTGCATCGAGTGGCGGGAAGGCACTGCACTGGGGTTACCAAGAAGCGAGAAGCGGCGTTTTTATTGTTCTTAATTAAAATAAATTGAGCTGCGCTTTTTCAGCATTACAAGAGCACAATGCTCGGCCGCAAGACAAATACGAAATCTCAACGGCGGCTGTGACAAAATGTAAGTCACGCAGTGGCCGCCCCCTCGTTTCCACGGAGTCCCAGACCCCAGCCCCCAGCCCCAGCCCCACAGATACCCCAATACCGATTCCTGGGACATTCCTGAACGACACATTTGACAAGCAACGGCCGCATTTTGTTTGGCAATGAAACGGAGTATTCAGTTTCAAGGCTGTTGGCCCGACTTTGACTTTGTCTCGATCCGATTCTTTTCAGTTTTCTGCTTTTCAGCGCTCTGTTTGGATTTCTGTGAGTTTCCAGGAACGAAGCAACGCCCCGCAAATATTTGCATTTTTAAATCATTCCGCAAAAAGGCCTGTGCGAAGGGGCTGGCTAATGCCACTTAAGTGCCCAATTATCGGCTCCGAACAACGATTCCAGTTCTCGGACTCCCCGACCAACCCGGCTAACCATATAGCCATCATATCTGTTGTATGTCATCTGTCAGGCCATAGCTGCCGGCTGTGAGGCATTTGCTGTTGCCTGATTTATGCCCCATGATTTTCCACTGTGTGGCACGCAAAAGTTTTTCCCATAGTCGACCATAAATTTATTCGCTCAACTGTTTCGCTGGCAAAATTCAATTTCAATTGATTTATAAATCATCAACAGATTTACAGTACTGTGAGTGAAATATTTAAATCGTTTGGCGAGAATTGATTTTCGAGCTGTTGAGTTTTTCGTCGAGTTCCTTTGGCTTTGTGACATGGCATGTTATTAAACAATTAATTGTGGTCTTGGGCGTGACGCTGATCTAAGCAATTGTTTGTGCTTTACACAAGTGCCCGCTCCTTTAGCTGTAGGGCATAAATAGTTGGTATTGGAATTACCCTTTTACAGAGGAAAAATGTATCTTAACTATGCAATATATTATATGGTTGCAAAATATATTTAATTTAGAAGGTATGAAAACTTATGCTCAATGACTGTTACCAATTTTTTTCCCCTTCTGTGTACACCGATCAGTGATCTCTCATTCTAGTTAAGATCTTTCAACTTCCGAACAGTCAAATAAAAAAACATTTCGATCGGGACAAAGAAACTTTTACTACACTCACACACAGCATCGCACACGCATCTTAATTGTGCGCCTTTTATGGTTTTCAATTTCAAACAAATAAAATGACAGTCGTAAAACGAAATTATGAACGTCAAGGCGCCAAATAAGGCGGATCGGGGACTTGAGGGACATAGCACAGAAGCGACAACGACTTTCACGAGCTTTTCGTAATTAATTTTTTTATTGTTATTATTATTATTTTGTATTTACAACACACGGATAGAAGTGTGCCCCCAGTGTGTACGTGTGCATAAATTGATTGGTGAGTGCGCGAATAAAAGCAAAAAGGCGAAAAAACGAGCTTGGCCGGAAGTCGCCCGATCGGGATGCATGGAACACTGGTCACTGGACATGGGACATTGGGCGGGCCTTGGCTGAATCGCCTCCTATGGAAAGCCCGATACTCCGGGAGAGGGGGGGGGAAATCATCAGCGAATCATCTCCACATTACTCATAACCAGAAAAGAGCACAACTCCAAGTGCGGCTGTGTTGATAAACCCCATTAGTTAAAGCAAATTGTCCACTGAAAATCGTAAATAGCCAACTGTTTTGGGGAGATGATAATAGACTTAAGTTTTTATCACTAAATTAATTTAAATATTTTTGGGCTCAATCGTAAATTTTATTTCAATTAGTAGATTAATAGCGAGAGATTCATTTACATGGACAATATATAGTAAATCTCTATAATCAAAGGTTATTTTCCATGCAATCTTTTTCAGGGATATCGTATTTCTAAAATTTTTAGAAAATTTAAGAGCAAAGTTGAGAAAAGTCATAAATTGTCAAAGAAGGTCATGCTTATTTTTAATAGACAATATTTATTCATACATTTTGAGTAATTTCCCACAAAAAGTAATCAAAACAAACACATAAAAAATCAACAAATTGATTTATGTATTGGAAATTAGCATAAACTGTTTTGATTTTAATAAATTTTAGGACTTAAGTTCAAGTTTCTTATGTATTAAAGCAGGCAATAAAATACTGAATTAAAATTGTTCATTATTATAAGGCCATGATATCAATGATCTTTCGGTTTATAGATTGGGAATTCCTGGAATTTAACCATTTGCAATTTATTTTTAATAAATTTTTTTATTACATTTTTTTAATGGTTTTTCTGACACTTGAATTCAACACCTCCAATTAATGCTTTTCTCCTTTTGCCTTGCAGGTCTCAAAGTTTTGCCGCTGCTCAATAACCTAAGGTGAGTACTTCATCTGCCATCAGGAGGACGATCAATAAAAGTTTTTTTTTATTTTGTGCGCATTAAAAACCCAGAGACGAGACATTGTCGAGCACCTACGTACCATGTCTGAGGGCGTCGGTGAATTGATATTCCGCTGCGAGCGTGTGAAGATCGTTTGGCCAACAAGTCGTTGGGTGAAAAACCCTGAAAGTCTCCCACAATCTCAGGCAAATGAGTATCGCAAACAGTTTAGCGATTTTATGTTTTATGTGAACGCACATTTAATTTGCATTCGAGACAAGATCAAGGTATTCGCAAGGGACCATCTTCAAAAGGGGGACGGATCGCTAATGACCGCTCAGACATTCGTCAAAACTGAAGACCCCAAGAGATGGATGCCATTCGGATCGGATCGAGTCTTATGTAAATAATTTGCGCTGCTTTCGAGAGACCCGGCGGCCAACCAATTAATTCAATATTTAATTAGTCAACAATAAACCAATTAGTTGGATGCTGCTCACCCCCCCGCCGCCTCAACCTTTTCAAAACGGGTTTATTTATGGCCCTCTGGTTGACAAATTTGTAGCTCTGTCTAGCTGTCTCGCTGTCCCTCTGTATAGGAAACGAGGGAAACTAACAAATTCAATTAAGTCTCTGAAATAGTTCAGGCCCAAAAGCGAACAATAACAAACAAGCTGTCCGCATTTGCAGATTCCTCGGAGCAAAGTTGACTAATTGATTGTCTCATGCTATTTGTCTTGTGGCATTTTTCCATTCTTGAGTGACGGAGTGACTGCCTGAGCGAGGACCCCCTTCGGTTCTATTGTTATTAAAATTTTAACGCGCTCACATCAATGAAATGCGTAGTTTCTGGCGCTATTTAATTTATTTGGAATTTCTCGAATCTCCACGAATCGCTTTAAACGTTTTCATTGAGCCGCGACGCGCTTTGATTTCGGCCCGCCTTCAAGAGGAGGATCACAATTTATGGGCGTCTGGCGATTGCGTAGCTTGGAAGCTGCCCAGATGCTTTAAGCGGCTTTTAATTGTTCCCCTCATAATGAGTTCTAATCGAATCGAAATCTGATTCTAAGTTGTTTATCAGCGCGGGAATGATGGATGTGTGCTGGTATCGAATTACCGTCAAACTCTCATAAATGTCTGCTAAAAATAAAACTCTAAAGTATCGCATTTCAGTGGATTAATATGGTCGTGTCAAGAATAGACATTTGAAATGGCTATAGAATTTTTATGGAGAGTCTGAGAAGTCGGAAATTGAAATTGGGGATATATTTTTTTAATGAATTGTTTTCTTAAGATCCCAGGTACTTGAGCCGTTGGTATTGGTAAACATAATAATCCAACCTTGAAAGTGAATGTTCTTGACTTTCCAGCTTTTTATTTTTGGATTATTTTGTTATTTAAATATATTCTTTGTTTAGATTTTGAATGCCATAAAGAAGTTCTCATACTTTTCTTTTTGGTAACTCAATTTCCCTAATATTTTCCGCTTATAGGAAATTTAATTTCCACATTTTCCGCTTCCAAATATTTCAATGAACCCAAGTTCGCTTTAAGGTTTTCCTAGCGGCTTCCGTTTCAAGTTTTGTAGTTTGGCATTTCGGTTGCCCAATTTCCCGGCCCCCGCATGGCTCCCTTAAATCCGTGACGACTTCCGTGACGGACTAAAATAGAAATCGGCTGGCTAAACACCAAAACAATGGAGAATCACGTGCTGGTGGCCGGGTGTCCAAATGGGCCCGGCCCGATGGATGTTGACGAAGTGGCTCCGCAAAATAAAAGAGACCGCATAGCGAACTCCTGCGCGCGCAGCACGTGGCCGCCAAAAACAACACGGCACGGACTCGGATGGCTCCGAGGCTTCGATGTTGCGATGTTCGGAGGCTCTCCTCTCCGTGCCGCCAAGTCGTGGCCATATCTCACACGGAGTCGTGCCAGCCTGTCGCGCGCCGTCCTGCCGCGTCCTCGTTATTGCCATTCTGGCCGTGCTCTCGTCTCGTTCGAACTCTGAACCGCAATAGTTTGCCGTTTCTGTTTTTGGGAGGCAATTAAAAAGGCCAGTTCCAGTCGCAATCCCAGTCCCAGTCCCAGTCGGTGCATGGATATCAATTGTCGGGCCAAAAGCGGAGCTGAGCAAGGACATTGCGCAAGGCTAACGATTTTGCACGCCGCGAATATGGTGTGCCAGTGAGTTGACTGCCAAGGCTGCAACGTGGAGTCGTCAGCATCGCCCTCGCCGCCGCCATCGCTCTCCTCCGCGACGTCGTCCTCCTCCCCGTCGGCGTCATCCGTATCCGTTTCCGCTTCCGTGTCGCCAGCGCCATCGCCGCGACACCTGCAGCGACGCCTAACTTTCTGCGGCTCGCTGTCTCGCTACAGCTGCGCCGCCTTGCAACTGGTGCAGAATCTTAAGTGAGTGAATCGTAGGGCCGTAGGCAGCCTCCGAAAGGTTACTCAATGTCAGGCGTTCAGCTTTGTTGTTCCCTATCGATTCTGGCAACCGTCAACTACTTGTGGGCATCCCCCTCCCTTACCCAATAGCATATAGTATTTATTTACTGCCAGATACATAACATAAATAAGAAATCAATTAAATCGCAGTGAGAAGTGTCAATCCGACCGACTGCAGCTTACAAATTGCCAGCAGCAAACTGAATAATTAACTCGGATCAAGATTTTCTAGAGCTTAACCCCTTAACGCCTTAATTTCCACATTGCAGAAAAGTCGCACAAAGTGTGGGCGATATCATCGTACAATTGGACGTATTCGTGGAGCAGCAGGAATGCGACGAGGCCCAGAGCCTTCAGGCGCCCGATGGCATCAATCTCAACTCGCATCTTGATGTCTTCTATGCGATACTGCGACAGGTGAGTGCCATGGCGTGCTGCGGTGCAACAGAGCGTATGAGTTATTTCCTGATGAAGTTACGTATACGCAAGGCGGGCGCAAGGATTTGACCAAGGTCATTGGCCATGGAAGCGGATCAAGGGCATTTTTCGGAATGCTAATGATGTCCACTAAGGTCGCTCGATAATTACACTGGAAGTTCCTTAACTGTGGAAATTTAATTAAAGCCAAAAAGTTGTTTTCGAATTGGTAAAACTAAGTTTATTAATTTATACTAATTTAAATATTATTTCTTTGGCTTTCAGGTGGCCGACACGCCACAGGAGGGGCCATTCCTCAGCCTTCTGCAGCACCTGCTGCGCATCGATCCCAAGGAGCCGCTCAGCGACATCATCTGGGACACCACTGAGCGCCTCGTTCATCGCGCCACACTCCTCGAGAGCCACGAGGATGCAGTTCGTCTGCTACGCACGCCCAGCAGTCAGAAATTCGCCTGCCAGAGCTGCCGCAGCAGCGATGCCAGCAGCCCCACACGCAAGCCTTCGACGCAGCCAGGGGGTGTGGCAGTTAAGCCGCCGCCACCACCTCCTCCAGCGCCTGCTCTTCCATCTGCACCCGCTGCACCACCGCCCCCGCCTCCGCCGGTAAATGGGGTAGCACCGCCACCTCCGCCGCCTCCCATGGTTAATGGCAGCGCCCTGCCACCACCGCCGCCTCCTCCAGCTTTGCAGATGGCTTCGCGGCCCAGGACACCAGATCCCAAGGCCGCGGAGACAGTGAACACTGCCATACTGCTGCCCCAACAGGACACACCAGCGCCCAAGGCCAAGATGAAGACCATCAACTGGGGCAAGATTCCGCACAACAAGGTCCTGGGCAAGCAGAATATCTGGAGCATAGTGGCCAGCAATCACCAGGACAGTCCGATGCAGGACATCGACTGGAATGAAATGGAGGGGCTCTTCTGCCTGCAAACTACCAGTGCCCAGGGATCCCCGAAGTTGGGCCGAGAGGGCAGAGATGCTTCCTCGGGCTCCAATGGATGCGACACCCTGGACCGAAAATCGAAGAAGGAGTGCACGGAGATTACTCTGCTGGATGGCAAGAGGAGTCTCAACGTCAACATCTTCCTGAAGCAGTTCCGCACCAGCAACGACGACATCATCCAGTTGATACGACAGGGCGCCCACGAAGAAATCGGAGCGGAGAGGCTGCGAGGTCTACTAAAGATCCTGCCCGAGGTAGATGAGCTGGACATGCTGAAGGGCTTTAATGGGGACCGGGGGCGACTGGGCAATGCCGAGAAGTTCCTGCTCCAGTTGCTGGAGGTGCCTAAGTGAGTGTTCTTGAGATCTTAGATCCTAGGATCCTATCCCTAAATCTTGAATTACTCTTCTTTTTAGTCACAAATTGCGAATTGAAAGCATGTTGCTGAAGGAGGAGTTTGCGGCCAATGTGGCCTATCTGGAGCCCTGCATCAATGCCATGTTGTATGCCGGTGATGATCTGCTCAATAATAAGACCCTGCAGGAGGTTCTCTACATGGTTGTGGTGGCTGGAAACTTCCTCAACTCCGGCGGATATGCGGGAAATGCGGCGGGAGTGAAGCTATCCTCGCTGCAAAAGCTCACCGACATCCGAGCGAATAAGCCGGGAATGAACCTCATTCACTTCGTGGCCCTGCAGGCCGAGAAACGCAATCCTGAGCTGCTGCAGTTCACGGGACAGCTGAGCACCTTGGAGAGTGCCAGCAAGTAAGTTAATTTTAAATCTAAATCAATTATATATTTAATTTATTATCTTTTACCCCAGAACAACCTCAGAGCAGATTAACAATGAGATCAACACGCTGGATGGCAGGATCAGGCGGATAGCCAGGCAGATTGAACAGCCTGCCACGGATTTGGACATCAAGGAGCAAATGGCAGAATTTCTGCAAGCCGCCGAATCCGAACTGGCCGTCCTGCAGTCGGGCATGAAGCAAGTGGAGTCCATGCGCCTCAAGCTCTCCGAGTTCTTCTGCGATGATGCAGCCACCTTCAGGCTGGAGGAGTGCTTTAAGATTTTCCAGAGTTTCTGTGATAAGTTCCGGCAGGCGGTTAAGGAGAACGAGCGACGCCAGCAGCAGGAACAGCAGGCCACATTAAGACGGAAGCAGCGCGAGGAGCAGCTGGCACGCAGAGCCAGACAGAGTATGTGGCTTCTAGCACCCTTCTCATTACAAGCTTAACTATTATCTTTATCCCAATTCCAGTTGGTCAGGCTGGCACTCCCGTATCCGATTCGGAACACTCCTTCCTCGGCGATGCCCTCTTTGATCCTCGGGCCAGCCCAGCGTTGAGTCGCCGGCACCTGGGATCCGGAGAGATCAGCAACGGTTTCATCCGCCTGGAGCAGGACGGTGCTTCGCCGGACATCACACCCAATGGAAGTCTGAGGCGCCGGCGCAGTCGTGTGCTCGAAGGAGAGGATGACCTAATGGAGTTCTTACGCAGCTCCACGGGTCCCAACGATGGCCACATCAGCAGGGAGCGAAAGGCAGCCGCCTATGGCAGTTTGGATCGTTCGTGGGCCCGACGCGCCCGCTCGGGAAGTTCCAGCCGGAAGCGTCCCGATCTGCTTAACATTGACTTTGGCCTGGATCGGGAGAGGGCAAGCTCACCGGCTCCACTCCTCCAGCAACAGCAGCAGCAGCAGGGTCAGGAGAGACTGCAATCCCCGCTGGCCAGTACAGCAGGCACGCCCACCACTGCAGCGAATACGCCCACGGGCGGTGGATCGGCGATAGGGCAGCCGCAGCCAGCAAACGAGGATGCGAAACCAAGGTGAGGGATCCTGGAGTCCTTGTTAAATCATTTAAATATAATATTTTAAAAAAATATAACTTGTTCTTCCAGAATATCCCGTGAATGGCGCCAGAAGATCGAGACGTGGCTGCAGTCCAACGAAAGCGACGAGAAGCAAAACGAGGAGTACAGGCGAAAGCGTCGTCTGGTCAACGCCAATCGGCGATCGCTCGAAAACGAAACTGGTAAGATCTCCTCCAGAACCGACCGTAAAACTGGAACTTACAACCTCTTCTTTTAATTTCAGAAAACGAACGAAAACTGGACCCCCTGCCGGAGGAGAAGATCATGCCTTCGACGACGACAGCAACGCCAACGAACACGCCCACGACCACTAATCCCACTAACTCCACGAACAAGCCGGAGCAGGAGGCCGGAAGATACCAGCGTGTCTACGCAGACTGGAAGCCGTCAAAGACCCTGGAGCAGACGGATGTGGTGGCCAATCTGCAGGCCATTGCCGATGCCCAGCCTGCCCAGGATGCCCTGCGACAGTATCGCCGCCAGCGATCGCAGGACCAGCAGAGTCCCGGAGTGCTGCAATCAATAGCCGAGGAGGATCGCCGGAAGTCGTACATCCAGAAGTTGGGCGAACGGGACATGAGCAACGAGAGCCTTAAAATCTACATTAGACGATCCTCGAGCAGGGACATACTCCCAGCGAAGAAGGAGGAACCGCTGCTGCCACCCAAGTCACCAAAGCCTCAGGTGTCGGACGACACCTTTGCCAGCCTGCTCAGTCACCACAAAAACCAGAACGAGATGCAGGCCTCCTCCAAGGAGGTGGATGCAGACAATATAGAAACGCCGCCAGTGAGTCGCCGGGTGATAGCCACGCCCACCACCACAGTGGTCACGGTGAGCATGACGGACAAGCCCAAGGCGCCGGCGGAGGAGAAGATAAGCTTGGTGGTGGGATCAGCAGAGCAAGATGCTCCCGGTCACTTCGATCGGCATGCCTTGGGGCGACGCACTCGTCGCTACAAGAGGCCCACGGACTACAGCAGCGGCAATGAGGAGCACCTGACCAGCAGCAAGCCTGAGGTCAAGGCTTCTCCATCGAAGGCCGAGCAGCAAGCCCCAGCGGAGAAGTCAAAGCAGAAGGAGCGAACGATTACCAAGCTGGAGAAGGTGGGTCGCCACATCAGCTCCATCAACCAGGAGGATGTGCGGGAGGCCATCCGGAATCTCAAGTCACCCACAGGCACTCCCGAGCGACCCTGGAGTCCGCCTAGGGAGATTACGCCCTCGAAGTTGAAGCTCTCGGCCAGCGGACACCATGAACTGAATGACGAGGGCTTCGAGGAGACGCAAAGCCTGGTGTCGGACACGCCCTCCCATGGAAAGGGCGAGAGCACCAACTCCTCCTGCAATGAGGGAGTCAACGAGTCAACACCTGCCCGCCAGCGTCCACTGCAGAAGCAGAAGGCCACGCCCACCAGCCTCACACAAATGGGCAGCCGCCTGGCCGATCGCCTGCAGCAGGCCAGAATGAAGGGAAGTAGTGGTTCCTCCTCGGCCTCATCAGCAACCAAGTCACAAAACCAAGTCCCTGCCACTCAAACGGCCACGGTAAAGAGGAGTCTCTCCGCCAGCAGGCCGCTGCGCATGCCCAATGGCCAGCCATTGGTCAGCGCAGCGCCGCTTCGATCCGCCTCCGCTGTGAGACGCTCGCCACAGGAGCAACAAATCCTGGCTGGCGTGGAGCGAAGCAGTTCGAGGAATAGCCTGCGCTCTTCCCGCTCCTCCATCAACAGTGGAGCCTCCACGCAGACAGTGGTTAGACGCCTACCGGCTGTGCAGCGAGCTGGAGCCACCGTATCTGTGGACTCCTCGCCGAGCAAGAGGCCATTGGCTGCCCAGAATATGAGGCCAACACCAGGACGTGGCGTACCGGCCAGCAGAAGCAGCAGCAGTGGGTCCAGCGTGGGACCGAGTGTGATCCTGGTGCGCAGTAAGATGACCAACACAGCTCCGAAGACGAATATCAGCGGAAGCACCAGCTTCAAGGAGAACCAGTCCCAGTCCCAGCCGCAGTCGCAGTCCCGAATGAGCGCCGCCCGCAGTGTGGTGCTGGTAAAGAATGCGATGAACCAGCAGCAACAGGCCAGGATGAATGGAACTCCGAGTAGTCAGCCGCAGCGGAGCTCCAGCAGCAGTCGGTCCGTGAGCAGCTTTATGCGACCCACGGCCAGCAGTGCCACGAAGCGCCAGAAGTAGGCGTCCCTGTCCAGTGTCCAGCTAACGTCCCAAGTTTACACATATTACAAACGCGAATGCATCCAACTCCAAGCCGTCCAAGCGACAATTTCGAATTTCTAGGCAGGATCTGAACACACAAAACAGCACACACAGATAGATAGTTGTTACAGTTGCAATATTTTGAGAAGTTATACAAGTCAAAGGATATTCCCCCAGCACATTCCAATTGAAGGTCCGCAAACCCGAATAAAGACAAAAATCCGTTTTCAAATTCTTAAATATATTTGAGCACAAAAAAAAGGAGACAAAAATACTAGCATGTAAACTACTCAACTAAAACCTAGGCTAAGCAAAAAAAAAAAAGAAAAAAAATGTTTAAAAAAATGTTAAAATCGTATTTTCCACATATTTAACATATAGTTGTAGACATTATTCGATTATACATGTGTAGGAAACGTTTTTTATAGAAGCGAATTATTTACAAAGCGCGTAGTTGGAGAAACCAAAATCATGGAATCATGAAGCGACAATTACAAATCTTTAAAATAAACAAACATAAGCTTTAAACTGCATAATAATAAATAAACTAGCGTACGATCAACTAAAGCTAAGCGGCAGACATCTGTATGGGTCGTTCCAGGGACTCGAGCAGCTCCCGCTGCAGCTGCTCCTGGTGAACGGTGGGATGCATGTAGTTCTCCTTGTCGAACCACTCTTTGTGGTTCTCTAGGTAGCTGAAAATAAATAAATTACTTGGTATATGGCTCAAGGTATTAAGAAATGGAACCCACTTGATGAACGAGTCCAGGTGCGGCAGCAGAACCTCCAGCTTCTTGTTGGACATGGGCGAGGCATTCAGGAACTCGGGCAGCTTGACTTTAAAAGTAAATTTGGCTTTTATACATTTCTTAGCTCTGCTTTAGCTTCAACTCACTCATCATCCTGGCCAGATGGGGGGCGCCAAAGACCATGGACTTCTCCGGCGGCGACTCCGCCGACAGCAGCCGCCAGTTGAAAGTTTCGCAGAGGAAGCCTCTCATCTCACGCGGCAGCTTATAGGCGGCCGTAAAAGGCGACGTTCGGTCGTAGGCCTGAGCCGTATTCTTGCCGCTGCTCTTCACAATGTACAGCAGGCACTTTTGCAGCTGGTCCTCGTACTCCTTCCCGCCAAGGATGCCGCCTTCCTCCTGGCCGTTGCTCGAGATCACAGGCGTACCGTCCATGGAGATCAGTTCGGTGTCGCAGCTGGGATTGATGTAGTCGTAGGACTTGTTAAGCAGGACGCTGCAGTTCCGCATGTTGTCGTCGGTGAGGTAGTTGTGGGTGTACTCCTTCTCCTCCTTGTACAGCAGGTGATCGTCCACGTGGAACTCAAAGTAGATGCGAATGCCGTCCACCACTTCCTTCAGCATGCAAACGCTGCAAGGAGAGGCAATAATTTTTGGTTGCAGCCAAGAATTAGGTTAATACATACATGGACATGACGCGATCGTATTCCCGGTACATGCGGGCATTGCCGCTCTTCGTGTTCCTGGCCCTGGAGCTGTCCTGCTTAATGCCAATGGCCAGCTCTACGGCTCTCTGCTTCACGAAACTCTCCAGTATGGACACTATGGGCATGCGGGCGGGCATGATGTGCTGCTTGCCCAGCTTCACCACCATGTTGTAGTCGTACTCCATGTACTCGCGCAGCCGCTCGCTGATGCGCAACATCACCCGATCCTCCTGGCACACGAACCGCTCCAGTTCGGGCTCTAGGATATGCACATCCTCGGCGTTGTTCACCTGCCGTCCCCGAGACGCCTTTGGCCTGCCATCTCCATGTGCGGCCTTCTCCTTTCTGCCGCCGCTGTTGTCGCGAGCCCGGTTGCCAACGGCTGGAGCTCGGTGTGTCGGCGGCATTTCCTGATCCGCTGTTGCTGCAAAGGACGCCGTGTCCAGGGGGTCCACGGCAGGATCCTCGATGTAGGCGGCCCGGCCGGTACGCTTCTTCTTCGGCGCCGGTTTGTCGGGCGTGCCCTTGTACGAGTTGTCGCCTCTTCTGCAAGTGAGAACGGAAAGTAAGAAAATACTGGAACCGGCATTTTCACAAACACACACACATATACGAACACATGCTGTGTGTGTGGATACTTACCTTTGCAGCTGCGCCGCCTCCGCCAGTTCGAGCTGCAGCTGGCGATTCTCTTCCGTGTCTTTAAGCAGGACCCCAGCACGTACCGAGCGGTCGTATGAAGGCCGCCAGCCCTGGAAATGGATCTTGTAGTCGTAGTACCTTAGACCATGTTCGTCGCGGCGCTCGAAGACGTTCAGAACCTGTGGGAAATTTATGAAAACTGCGTGAAAACCCTTCCAGTTTCTGCGCGAGTGTGGGTGTCGGGTGCGTGTGTGCGTGGACGCGTACCTTGCTCGGGTAGAGCACTCGGGCCTTCGATTTATCCGGCTCGTAGCAGAGGACTATCTCGCCCTTGTTGAAAACCTGCACCTCGTCCTTGAGCTCCGTCATTACTTGGGCCAAACAAAGGGTTAATAATTCACCTAACGCTAAAAAACTATTAAAAACAAAATCGTGCAGCTGCTTGTATGTGTGTACTTTTAGTGTGACCATAAGATCAAGCAGAAGATGTAAATAAATAAATGCTGGTCAAAATTAGGTACAAACTGCATTGAAAGTGGTGCACAACTTGGTTGAGGAAAGGTATGAAACTTCGCTAAGGAAGTAGGGTTAATTCGCGGCAAAACGGGTAATTTTTCAAAAACATTTTGTGGGGAAACGGCTTAAGTTAGCTGATTAAATTAAATACCATATAATAACACAACACTTAAACTATTTTGTGCTAATTATATTGTAGAGATAAATAGTTAAAGGTATAGAATTTATAGGGAATCTCCCGAGTGTCCCCCAAAAAAGTTGGTTTCCGGTTTCCTAACTTTCAAAAAACTAGAATGCATTAGTCAAAGGTTAAGTTTATTTTTCGTTTTATTTTTATTTTTTCCATGATTTTTTTTTTATTAAAATCGTGTCAGAAGCTTGGAAAGGCATTGAAGTAGTCATTTCCGACCCTATAAATCCTATATATTCTTGATCAGCATCAACAGGCGAGCCTTTCTAGCCATGTCCGAAGGAAAAAATTTTTTTAGCCATTTTTCCAAAATTTAATAAGGGGTTACATCGTTAAATTTTTCAAAAATTGGCAAAAATTTTGATTTCCTAAAAAATAAAATTTAGTATGCAGATTTGTAAACCTAGCAATAACTAGCATAGAAAAGCTTTCCAAATTGAATTTGCGGGTTTTAGGACTTAATTATATATGTTTAAGCTTTAATTAGTCAACAAAATTATCATATATCAAGAAAGGAAGCTAACTTCGGCACGCCGAAGTTTGTATACCATTGCATATATTATTTTATTACATTTTAACTATACTTATTATGTTCATGAAAATCGGACAACTATATCATAAAGGTGCCATATAAACGATCGGTTTATGTAGAGAAAATGTAAAGCTGGGAATGCAAAACTGTAACTATCAAACTGTAAACATAATAGGTATAGGTAAAATGTAATGAAATTATTTCTGCAAGGGTATACAAACTTCGGCGTGCCGAAGTTAGCTTCCTTTCTTGTTTTTATTTAAAGCTGAAATAAATAATAAACCTTAAAAAATGTGTTATTTTTGAGTTATGAGGAGGATGCGGTTTTTTTTTGGGTGGGATAATTTAAACAGGCTCAATATAAGGGCTTTCTTGCGGTGGAAAATAGCTAGATGAGCATCACTGACAGTTAATGAGAAATAAATTCAAATAATGCAAAATAGCTAGATGAGCATCACTGGCAGCTAGTGAGATGCAATTTTCTACCAATAATGCAAAAAATAGCTAGATGAGCATCACTGATGGAAGTGAGCATCACTGATGGAAGTGAGCATCACTGATGGAAGCGAGCATCACTGATGGAAGTGAGCATCACTGATGGAAGCGAGCATCACTGATGGAAGTGAGCATCACTGATGGAAGTGAGCATCACTGATGGAAGTGAGCATCACTGATGGAAGTGAGCATCACTGATGGAAGTGAGCATCACTGATGAAAGTGAGCATCACTGATGGAAGTGAGCAAAAATTTCCATTAAATTTGGCCGTTTCCCAAACTGGGGTAACAGGCGAACAGAAACCAGCAGCAAGCAACTGAAAACTGGTATAAACTGTTATAAAAATTTTTGGGCAAAAATAATAATTGGTATAAACTGTTATATTCCATTTTATGCATTTATACCTATTTGTTGCCGACAACAACAGCTTATGGCAACAACAACCTTTTTACAACAACATCCCTACAGCAGCCCATCCAAATTTCCGAACATTTCCATGCAAATTGCCCGTTTCCCAAATTGGGGTAACAGGCGAACAGAAATCAGCAGCAAGCAACTGAAAACTGGTATAAACTGTTATAAAAACTTTGGGCCACGAAAAACGTGCCAGTGTGACCATATTGTAAATTTTGTCCAAGTTTCAAACCATTTAGGAGCCGGCGCAAGTTAGCGGGGACTCAAACCTTTTTGAATCCAAATTTAGGTGTTATTTTACAACTGCATCTGGGCACACTGAAACTGATCGTCGTTAAATTCAAATTCAAATTTGGCAGTTAAATTCAAATTCAAATTTGGCAGTTACAACATTTAAAAAAATTTAACAAATTCTAAAAAAAAATTCTAAAAAATATAAAAAATCTGAAAAAAAAATTTAAAAATTCAGACAAAATTTTAAGAATTCAGAAAAGTTTTAAATATTTAGAAAAAAAATGTTTAATTTAGAAAAATTGTAAAACATCCGAAAAAAATGTTTAAAATTCAGAAAAAAAAATTAAAAATTTTGATTTGGCTTTCAAAATAATTAGATTTTTCCCCAAACGATCCCAAATAAATGCCGCCTTCACCAAACACATTGCACATTGAATTCACCATCTTTTATTGATAAATATTTGTGTGTTCCATCAATTACATTTACATATTTAAATTGTATTTATAAATATTTTAATTATTTACGCCTTCCGCAGGCTTTCATATAGCCCGGAGCCAAGATCCGATCACCGTCCTCTACTGCCATCCGGTTGAGATCTGTCCAGCCATCTGCTCGCTCCTCCAGCTTCATCTCTGACAATCCTAAAATTATATAAAATTACTTTATAGGGTGGGAAAGGTCTTTATCACTGCGTTGCAAACTTCTGACTAAAATTATAATACCCTGCAATTTTATGATTTTATGAAAATCGGGCGACTAGATTATATAGCGGTAATATGATCGATAGAGGGAAAAATAAATATTTCTTGATGTATTGTAAAACTGTGACCTACAACATACCAAAAAGTAATCACTTCGGGTAAAGATATTAAGAAAATTGTATCGATTGCATTTTCAAACTATGCGGCGCCGTTGCTAGGGAAAATGAAAACCAAAACAAAGGCCTGAACTGAATCATCTGTTCGTTTTCACACTGCCATTGCAAAGTATTCCGTAAGATTGAGATCCAGCCATGGCCGCCAGTGCTCCCAACTGGCTCCACGTGGACACCGAGGACGAGGTTCGCCCGCAGCTCACAACGCTCTCCAGCTGCATGACCTTGAGCGACGTGCAGTGCGATGGCTATGTCCGGCTTCTGGCCGCGGACATTTCACTGGATGACGCCGCCGAGGAGCCCAGTGCCACGCTGAAGGTGTTCCGAGGTCTAAAGCTCAAGCAGGAGCAGCCTCTGCCGGGGATTCCCACGGCCATTGAGAGCCTTTACATCGACGAGTCGGAGCCAAAGACGCCGGGTAAAATGTCTCCCTCCCTTAAATTATTCAAAACGAACCCCTTTTTGTAACCCTTATTCACGTCTAGTAATTGCCGTCGCCATTGCCGAGTCCGTGCTCTTTTACCGCCACCTGAAACCCTACTTCAAGTACACGATTCCCGCCCAGGACTCCGAGGACCTTGAGCTCGAGGTGTGGCGCAAGCTGCCGGTGATGAAGCAGGACGCCCACCCAGCTCTGCTTGAATCCCTCCAGAACATTGACCACGCCAAGCTCTCGCGAAAGTCGCAGCGCTTGCTCCAGCTGAGCGAGGAGGAGCGGGAGGCCTTCATTACGACGCACAGAGACTCAGCGGTGGGTCGCGGTGGCAGCATTGTGGCCATGTGTTGCCTGAAGCGCATCTCCAGCGACGCTAATCCGCCATCTCATTTGGTTTTGGCAACCGACAGTGGCAGTGTCCTTATCCTAGAGCCGCAAGGCTTTAATTTGGTGTTCGAGGGCAAGACCTGTGCGGATGAAACTGCTGTGCCGAGCCTGATTTCCGTTCAGGGAACCTATGAAACTGATTTCTGCATTGTGGTTGCCACGCGGAATGGTGGTGTCTACCTGCTGCGGAAGACCCAATCCGAGGGCCAGGAGATCTTCAAGCTGGGAACGCCGCTAACAGGGCTGTTGCTCCTACCCATTGACCAGACAATCATCGCCTCCACGATGGACAATCGCTATCTGTGCTACTCGAAGCGGGGCAAGCTGCTGTACCAGGTGCCTCTGCAGGAACTGCCCGTCTGCATACTGCCCCTGCCCATGACCCATCTGGGACTAACCCTTGTGGCCATTGCCCTGAAAGGAGGCGTGGTTAAATTTTATCTGCAGCGCTATCTGGTTGATGAGTTTGCTCTAAGTGAGACCGTGGATGCCATGTTGTACGGCCGGATGGGCATGGAGGATCACGTGCTTACCCTTGTTACACAATCAGGAGACATTGTGGTTAAGATACTGCGACGGGTCTCTCGGTTTGATCCCAAACCTGGAGATCTAGGCAATAAGCGATCAGGCAGTGATCACAGCTCGATCGTGGATGCCTCCATTCTGGACAAACCTAAGAAGAGCTCTATTTTTGTGGAGCAGGCGGCGCGGGAGAAGCAGCAGGCCAAAGGTGAGAGGGAATACCTTGTTAAAAATATTATATTTTTTGTCTTGCTTTTATAAATCGATCCTTACTCATAGCCACTGTATTTTTCCATTATTTTAAAGATTACACATAGAATTGATAACGGTGGCCATACCCATGAATTTAGAATTTAGATTATGAAGTGACTCAGTTTCCTGAAAATCCCTTAGTTCTTAGTTTTCCACCTAAAAAATATGACACAATTTAATCAGTATCTCAATCTATTAGCCACTTATGGCAGCTTTCAGGTGGAACTGTGGCGCCTGCGTCTCACAGCAGCTCGGGCCACCATCGATGCCATCAACTCCTCGGAAAGCACGATATCCGGCGACCTGACCCATGCCCCCGTCAAGCTATCCGCCGAGGTCTGCGGCAGCGGACCCGCCTTTCGGCTATACCTTACTGTCCAGAACCTGTCCACCTTTAAGATGGCCTCGAATCTCGTGGTGCTGCTCCATGCCGACAGACGCCACTACACTGTGCCGCAGACCCTGGCCCGGCTGCCCAGTGTCCTGCCAGGAGTCCCCCTGCGTGTGGATTTTGAGGTGGTGGCGGTGCTGGATCCAATGGATAAGCTGCCGCCGGCCAGCCTCAGCCCGGACAACTCCCAGATACGGGTGATGCTGATGAAGGCTGGCCAGGCCAAGCCGCTCATCGCAGCCGCCGTTTCGATGCCCCAATCAGAGGCAGCCTTCTAAGAGCGGGTTAAGTAAGCGGAGTCTCTGGTTTCTCAGGGTAAGATTTCGAGTTTATTTGACAGATGAAGGAGATTAATCCTGGGACTAGGCTTTAGGCGTACTTGGGGGCGTACTTCTCGTACACCTTGATGTAGGCCTCCTTGGCGGCCTCCTTGGACAGGCCCTTGTTGGAGTTCCAGGCCTCGTACATGGCCTTCTTCTTGAGATCCAGGACGCCGGGCTTGTCGATGTTCACATCGCCAACGGTGGCCTGCTTGAAGAGACCGTAGAACTCCAGGAACTCGGAGTCGCTGGGCTTCTTGGAGAAGTTCTTGGCGAGCTCGGCGGCTTCCTCAAAACTGACCATCTTGCTGGATATACGAGTGATACTAAGTGATATCTCCCCGGCAACATGCTGCTTTTATAGTCCCCCATTCTGAGGAGTTACGAAATTTAATTAATTTGAATAATGGCAGGTGCATTGCCCAATAGTATATCTACATTTTGGAGACGGGGATGCCTTTGAAAAAGTTTAATTAATATTTTTGGAGGGCAGATACTACTATCTGGCCGCAGCAGTATTCTTAGCAGCAGATCGGGCGACTTCACCATGATAATAACGACTCCGATAGATAGACCCTGACTCACGTGAATTATGTGTAAGAACCGAGTCGATGACTGGCCATTAATTAAGTTATTGGCCTGTTGGCTATCCAGATTTTTGGCCACGCTGCCCCAACTCATCAGTTTCGGGGCTCGACCTTATCAGCCCGGCCGTTAGTGGCAACATGGGGCCATGTGCATATATTTTGGCAAGTGCAAGAGCGCCGATAAGCTTCTGACTAATTATATACACTTCAGTGGCCCCAGACCAACTCTCACTTTCAGTGATTACTCCGCTATATACTCAGGCGATAAGCCCATGACTAGGAACTACAATTGCAGTGGGGAAAGCGAGCATTGATTAGATTAGCAAAGGGAGTGAGCCATGTTTGCCAATATATAAACGGCGACCGTGGCGCGATCCGCACAGATTGTTTTTGTTTGCCAAAACCAACTAACAAGCTACCAACATGCCCACCGTGAGTTTTACACATCCCTTGCCTTTGTAAAATTTCTATAAAATTTTTGTTTGTCAACTGCAGTTTGAGGAGATCGTCGAGAAGGCCAAGAACTTCAAGAACCTGCCCAGCAAGGAGGAGTTCCTCGAGTTCTACGGCTACTACAAGCAGGCCACCGTTGGTGACTGCAACATCGAGGAGCCCGAGGATGAGGAGAAGAAGGCCCGCTACAACGCCTGGAAGAGCAAGGCCGGTCTTACCGCCGACGATGCCAAGGCCTACTACATCGAGGTCTACAAGAAGTACGCTCCCCAGTACGAATAGAACCCTTAACCCTAGACCGTTTCCTGTGACCCCCCTAAAGCTTACTGTCCTTAAGGAATGTGGTTGACACTCGATGTATTTATTGTAGTTTTATAATAAACCAAACACCTATGCATTTAACGTGAAGAACACGCATTTGTCACTACCAAACTTTCCGCTCCAGTTGCCGAATGCGATCGATCATATGACCCACTCCATACTATCTAAATCTGATTAGGCCCTCTCGGACCGCTGTGAGTGCCTGCGCCGATATGTTCTATAAAATGGGAAGTACAAAATATAAAAATAACATGTTTAATTAATTTTCCTTATGGCCCTAAACCGCTATTTATGTGCCTTATCCGTAAAGGTCTAAAATTTCAAAGGAAATCACTTATCCGCAGGGTTGACAAGAGCTTCAGTTGACCAACAAACGAGTTATGTAGATGCCTACATATTTTCCGTTTCGGCAATAATATCTCAATTTATTTGGGGTAAACATTGAAATAAAATATAGAAGACATTTTTTTAAATGTAAAAAATTGGAAAATATTTGTATTTAAAAATAATAAACTATATATTGCAATTATATTATCAGGGATTTCATAAGCACTTGATAATCTTTTACCTATATTTGACGAATTACTAAGACTTTGTTCACCTGGCTCTGATTCATCGAGTTTAATAAATATAATCAACAAATATGCATAAGAATTTCCGTTGCCAAAAAATCCACCATCAAGGATATAAAGAAATTAAATAAAAATGTATGAAATAAACATTGTCAATGTCCTTATAAGTTTATTTTATACAATTTATAATAGGACATCTTTTTGACTTTTGCTGAGCTTATTCATGTTTTTTATTTATTTAAATAATTGGTAATAATTTAATAATGCTTAAGCACTATAATAATAATTTAATAATGCTTAAGAATGGGTTTTTTAAATACAAAATATGTGTTCTTATTCTCTACTTACATGCACGGATTTTCTACTTATTATACATACATTTATTTATTTCACAATAAAGCGAGGTATAATTTTAGGATCCACATACAGTGAGGTTCTACTTCTAGACAATTTTCAATGTGGTATAATATATAAAAAATTGCTTATATATGTACATATATGTCCATTGTTTTAATATTTTCATTTCTTTTTAAAACGATCTACATTATTTTTAAAATCTTTATTTTCGTGATACCTTTACTGCCCTACGTTGAAATCACATATAGTTTTTAAATTTGATTTAATATTCAAAAACTAAAGTTATAAAAGTTATTTTATATTTATAAAATTTTTTATGCGCCCTTAAGTGATTGCTCCAATAATTATAATTGTGACACTTTTGGCAAACTATTATTATTTTTAATATAATGGAAGGAATTATAAGTATAAAGTATGTAAGTCTATATAAAGATTCGTATAATAAATTGAATAATGAATAGGTGTCCGTCCTAATCTAATATTAACAAAAATGACAATGCAGATTACGTATGATCTAATTTTCCCTTAACTAAACAATCAACTGGTGATGCTGACCAAGAAGCCACGTATAAAAGTTCGCTAATAGATTTATGGCATTTTACAATCTATTAGATTAGCTGAATCGGCGTACTGTGAGCCCAGCACTTCGTCATTATTTATGGCGTTAGGGTTGTTAAAGTTCTCAAGTCCAGAGACGAATTCGCAGGTGAATCAATCTACAGTGCGCCCTTGGAGCCTAGAGCATGGTCAGCGGGCTCGTTGGTGCTATAAACGATAAGTGTATCCGGGGCTATCTCCAATATCGCTACCTTTGACAATGTCGCTCGCTTGTAGTTGGGCAGCGAAATTAGCGAAATAAAGATATCGATATCTGCAAATAATCAGCAGAATGGGAATATTTCACTAGGCCCATAAAACCGGCAGAGAAATTCAAGGGTCTCAAAGCTATATAAGCTCGGTCGAAAGGTGATGGAGTATTCAATTGCCTTTGCCTTTTCCAGTGGTAAGCTCGTAATCAGAGTCCTTGAAATTGGGCTACCATCGTCAATAATTTCCTTCTTATCTGCAGCATTACCAACAAGAATCCAGATCAAACAACATGGTGTCCGTAAGTATTAAACCTTCAGGATAGCGGCTATAGTTACATCACGTTTGCTTGAAAGTTAAACAAACCTCAACAAGAAAATAATGAGGCTTAGGTTTTGTTAATAAACGATATAAAATTCTTATAAAATTTAATAATCTCTAATTTCCCTTTTCTCCCAACAGTTCGAAGAAGCTACTGAACTCGCCAAGAAGTTCACCAAGAAGCCCACCGATGCCGAGTTCCTGGAGTTCTACGGTCTCTTCAAGCAGGCCACCGTTGGCGATGTGAACATCGAGAAGCCCGGGGCTCTGGATCTGAAGGGTAAGGCCAAGTTCGAGGCCTGGAACTCCAACAAGGGCCTGTCTAAGGAGGCCGCCAAGGAGGCTTACATCAAGGTGTACGAGAAGTACGCCCCCAAGTACGCCTAAACCGGTTACCCTCCTCCGGAAGTCGACCCCCAATGTACTCGCCACTACTTGTGGAGCAATAAAGATTAACCCAGATATGAACACATACATAGTAGTAATCATCAGGTGTTTGTCCGGCTGAGCGGCATTTTATTTGAGCTTTCGTGCATTATAGCAACCGCCCCTGACCCCTGATTTCCCCCCTGGCTTTTTGGAAGGCGATAGGAGGCGCTCGAACTTCGATCCGCGCACGATTACGTGGCTCCGAGTCCGTCGAGTTTGGCGGTTTTATCAGGGAATCGGTACTGCTATCAGCGGGCCTGCATTATCAGACCGGCGATTGCCTAACCCACTCAAGCGAAAGCTCCCCGATCCACGGAGAATTCTCCGTGAGCTTCTCTAGCTCGCTCTCTCCGGTTCTCTTGGAGAGAAGCTTTCTCGGCGAGGCGATCGCGCGATATGGAAAGACTTAAATTGAAAGTCACCGCGAGATTGGAATTCAGACAGTGTTTAGTTCTGTGTCCGTCAACACCAAAGTAAGTGTCGAGTTCCAATCTGGATTCAATTGCTCCATAGCCCTGCCCGGAATTAGCTATCGGTGTCCACAAATTGTAGTTCTGACACATAAAAACTCGGTCAGATAATACCCGGAATAGGGTGTGTGAAATCGGGCACCTGCCGAATTTAATTATGGAAATGTACAAGACCATAAACACTGCAAAAAATCGGGCTTTAAAAATCAAATAAATACCCTGTTTTAAATGGAGTAATTTGTGCAGTGATTAGGCCAATTAAATTTTTAATTAATGCGCCATAATGCATTTAAAACCCGCTTAACCCCAAGTCACTTTGATGACTAAATCATCATCTTTTGACATCTAACACTTGCAGTTTTTCCCGCAAATAAACCTAATGAGTATACTTACTTAGCAACTCGATTCCAGTTTGCAAACATTTCTAACCATAAATTGACTGAGTCATTTGAGGCAGGTATTTTGCTTAGTGTACGAGACACGTACAAAGCCCACACCACACCCGTGCCCATATTCGAAAATTCGCAGACCAAATGCGGCCGCTAACGGTTGCCACCTAACGCTCCCTTTCAAAAATCTCAAATATTTGCGTCTTCTGTTTCCGTAGCAAATGAGAATACATATCTTCCAGCAGTTCCACCTGCGTTATGTTTCTACGCTCGGAGAAAGTCTGAGATGTGTGTGGGGTCTGACAAACACCCATTAGCAAACTTCTTCGTCGAGATCAGACCACGGGGCCAAAGTTCAGTTAGTCAGTTTGGCACTAGCCAGAGGTGTTTGTCGGCGAACTGGTTTGCCCAACAAGCAATTATGATAATAAACATAAAACATAGCATGAAATAAATAAGACTAATTCTACTTTTTTACAATCTCACTTATTGCAGATAAAATCTAATCCAGAATGTCCCTTTCCGAGGTAAGTACTTTTCCGAAAGATATTTAGAACGACACTTGGACGAGCGATAAGCTTAAGTCTAATCAGTTCGATTAGCCTTCATTCAGCCAAAATCACAATTACAAATGAAGAATATAATTTATTACCTGAGAATTATACAAATCTGATTAGATTGCACTTTACCTTGGGCATAAGCTAGATGACAATTGTTTTTGCTTTCAAATTAAATGCAGTCGTACGTTATAAAGCTAATCAGTTCCAAAGATCCCGTATAGTTTGTGGAATGTTTTGTAATTGCTATGGAATAATATTTGAAGAATAATTTAAATTTGTATAAACACGTATTCTTTGGTTAGCAATTTCCGCCTTGACGATATGTTAACACAGTTAAAAATCTAATTTAATGCTTTAACTCGTACCCACAGCAATTCAACGCCGCCGCCGAGAAGGTGAAGTCCCTGACCAAGCGCCCCAGCGACGACGAGTTCCTGGAGCTGTACGCCCTCTTCAAGCAGGCCAGCGTGGGTGACAACGACACCGCCAAGCCCGGTCTTCTTGACCTCAAGGGCAAGGCCAAGTGGGAGGCCTGGAACAAGCAGAAGGGCAAGAGCAGCGAGGCTGCCCAGCAGGAGTACGTGACCTTCGTGGAGGGTCTGGTGGCCAAGTATGCCTAAGCTCTCACCCAAAGCACCGATCCTAAAACCAACCAGAGACTAAAACCCCTTATGTTAAATACAGACATAGTTATAATGCGAAATAAACTTTGAATGTTAATTTTGTACGGAAACCCACTGACCCGTTGACTCAAGAGGTGCATTCGATTCGCTGGTGGATATTTTTACCGGGTAAAGGTAGTATATATATGTACGGCAACTGGAAAATAGAGGAAGTGCTTGGGGCGCTGCACCGTTGAGTAGTACTTTGCACCGCCGGTGGCGCTTGTTAGCGGCTCATCGTTAATGGATATTGGAGAGTGTTTGCCCAAACGCACGGGCGGAAGATATCTGTAGTAACATGAGGTTCCTTCACACGGCGACCTTGAACCATCAATTCATTGAATTCTAAGATCGTGTGCCATGCAAGAAGCTAGGTTTCTTTTTATATTTTTACCTAGACTTTTTGTGAATCGAATTTTTTTTCTGTGACTTAAATATCGATGCATTTAAACCAATCTAAAATATAAATATATGTATATATAAATATAAAAGTTATTGCTTTTTTTATGGCAACAATAAAATATCAAAGATATATAATTGTTTTTTGATTAAAAGCCATTTTAAATACCAATTTATGGTATACCTATAAATTAGCCTATTAAAATATTCCCTTCAAGGCGTAGAACGACACTCACAAAAAATCTCTTTATAATTTAGTCACGATATTTCGTGAATTTACTTAAATTATTTTAAATGCTTTCCCAACAAATATACCTCAAGCAACATGTATCTATACATTTTAAGTGCACTCAGAACGCCAGCAACATCGTCAGATGCCGACAGCAACATGTTGCTAGTTGCCAGGCCGCGCAACAGGTGAAGACCGAACAAAAAGGTAAAGAGAGCGCGGGTGAGAAGTTGAGAGCGGAGGCAAGACAACAACAATGCGGGCAGCGTTTTTTGTTTATGAATGAAAAGCGGAAAGGCAAAACGGCGATAAAGTCGTGTGGGCAAAAAGAGTGGCAAACTGGGCTAACTATTAGGAAGCGACCGATTCATACCCTATAAAAAATGTATCTAAAGGTAAATAAAAGATATAATATCGCACGAATCCCGAAAGATGACTATCTGGGGTGGAACGCTGGATGGATAAGGATTGGGTATGTAAAATGTAGCTAAAGATATTATAGATATAATATCTCACAAATACGCGCTGAAAAGTATGCTGCAAAAAGCTTTCTGGCAGGCTACCCAAATACTGTTGATAAAAGAACATTTAGATACGGCTTTGCCGACTAATTATAGATATATTCTTTAAAAAATAATCAGAGAATATTTAGAAAACGTTTAGGCATTTTGTAAATTTTAATTTTATTTTATTTTTCTATATTTATCCAGTATCTAAGACAACACTTAGACAAAGATTAAAATTGTATGTTGTATTTAAATTGTATTTGAAATTAAAGGGTTTTTCACCTCTGGATCTATTGATCCATAAACCCAACACACCTGTTGTGAAACACAGTAGCAAAGGAACTGTGAGAAGAAAGGTAGACCGAAGGAGAGCAGCGAAGAGAACTTTTCTACAAAAGATATATAGAGAGAGTGCGAGACGAGAGAGCGATCGTGCAAAACAAACAGGCAACAACAACAACAACAATAACAACCCGTCGGTGTCAGCCAGTCTGACAATTGGGCTTTGTTGTTGTGGCCATTGCTTTGCTTTTGCTTTGCTTCGCTTTGCCTTGCCATTCCATTCCATTTTGGTCGTTTCCAGTCAGTCTTCGTTCGGGCCCAAACGCGTTCGCTTGGCCAGCGCTCTCGTCACTCCCGATACCGATACCGATCCCGATACCCCCGCCCTCCACACACACCGCAGCCTTTGGGTGTGTGCGTGCCTACGTGTGTGCGTGTATGTGTGTGTTAACAAAATGTGATTAGCAAAAATACAAAGAAATCAGGCATAGTGGAACCCACAGGGCATTGTGGCTGAAACAACAGTCAATTCAACGACAGCGCACATAAATAAAAACAACAATAAAAAAATATTAACAAAAAAGAAAAACAAAATTATTTAAGAATATACACGAAATGCGAAAATTTGCATAAAAAGCAATGCGCTGGCGCGGCAACAAAGCGCGGCCGTTAAAAAATAAATAACGCCAACAATAATTCTGCATTTTTGTGCTTTATTGGCAGCGAGCGGCAGCAGCAACAATTAAATTAATATTGAACTACACCCAAAGTTAACAAAAGTTAACAGGCAGCAACAGCAATAATACAATATAAAAAAAAATACGGTTGCGGCTGACTTGGCCAAAAACAACAACAACAAAAGAGGCAACAGTAACACAAGCAGCAGCAGCAGCAGCAGCAGCAACAACAACTGCAACATCAGCAACAACAATCTACCTTGTCTACCTTTTTTTGTGTGTGCCTTTCCAAGTGTTTTTGTTGCTGCAACAAGAGAGCAGGAACCGCAGACAAAGAGAGCCGAAAAGAGAGGAGATCGGGGCTTAACTCCGACTTCGGACCAGTTCCAGTTGCGGCTAGTGACACTGACATGACCAGCTGTCCGCCAACGAACACAGATGCAGTCCGGTGAGTTCGCCCATTTACCGTTCAAAATTCAAATTCGCCGCCAAGCGCCGCTTATGAGGTCTTAAAAAACAAGTCAACTTGGATTATAAAAGGCAATCTAAATACCAAATACCTTCGGAAATACTTCTACATATATCTTAAATATTTATAAAATGTAGTAAATCGTAAAGTAATAACCTAAGCAGCTTAAATCTTCTTTAAGTTCACAACTCACAGAAGCCTTAAAATTTTTTTTAAATTATATTTTCACCAGGGGATAACTCAACTTCTGTGCAGGTAAAAATTTCAGCCAGGTAGCTAAGCCCTGGGGAATACACGATTGCAGGCTCCAAAGCCAAAGCCCCATTAGAATGTGCCAAAATGTGTGTCTGCCACAGTGTTGGTGTTGGCCTTTTTGTATACCTTGGAGTGTTCTTGTAGTTGTTGTGCTAATTCGCAGCGATTTCTTCGTTCGCGGCCTTTTCATTAATAAGTTTCACGCGCCGCTCATTTTTCAACATACTCGCACTCCTGTCACCCCTCGCCACGTCCATGTCTCTGGATCGGATTACCGTGTTGATGTTGTCTTTACTTTTCGCAGTACCCCCTCGGCCCGACCAAAAAATGAATGGGTAGAACTGCGGGGAGTGCGGCGAATAATTTTAAATTTTTTGTGTTGCTAATTCGTTGATGTCGGTAGTTTTTTTGAGGCTTCCAGTGGGGTAGATAACATTTTAATTTAAACAGTGATGCAATCAACTAGGACAATTAGCTAAGTTTTGATTTTATCTACAGATAACTGTTGATTGGTTTTTAAGCAAAAAGTCTTCTTAATATTTATTTATAAAAAAATAATTAAAAATCAAGCTTAAATCAAGTATTTTATCGTTCAAATTTCCACCTAGAACCCTAAGATCCCAGCGTAGATCGTTCCCACATTATCACCAGATACCCCACTCCTCCCAATCGATAACCAATAATTACCAATGACAACTGCAACCCAGATTTCAGAGCTCAGACAAATATATTATCAATCCGTGCCATACCAACCCATCCCATCCTAGTTGCCAGTCACCAGTTTCAACCCATCCCGCCCAGCGGTGGCGACGACTGTCTGCGCATGCGTAGGGTAGCCAGAACAGAGGTGAGGAAAAACTAGTTTTCCGACAGCAACTAATACTAGTTATGCCGCCAAAAACCATTGCCCCCTTCCGTTGGCCAGACTTTGGACCGACGTGTAATTGCAGTCGCTAGTTGCAAGTTGCAGGTTGCTGGTTGCGAGTCGCCACTGGCTGACGGTCGAGACACTTGACACTCCTCCGGGAACGGCCAGGTATGACAATGGAATGCGCCAACAAGAACCGAACACTGCTCGCCGGGCACGCAATGCGACTCGGTTTCGGAGGAGCGGAATGTTCGCTGGATCAGAATACGTATACGTCCAGGGTGACGGTTATGTGAGCCGGGCGACGGGTTCGCGGAAACTCCCTACAAGGAGATCGAGTCCGCGGCGGAAGCGCAGGCGGAGGTGGTGAAATGGAGGCCGTGCCACTTGGCCGAATGGACCAGCCCTGGCCAACAGGTAGAGTTACTCATAACGGAGAATCATCTCTGCTCTATCTCAGTGTCTCAGCGTCTCTATCGGAGAATTGAGTCATTCGCACGATCTTACAAAGTACAGAAGAACTTCCATAAATCGAACGGCGATCTGTCACGTTCTTGTTCGTATAATGGAGTCTTAAGATCTGGCAGTTGTGGGTACTTCTTTTGGGTTAATCTTGGCCATCGTCATCGATTGTAACATTTAAGCATTTAAGTATGAAGTTCTTTAAGGTTTTGTTTCAAATATTAAGGAAAAACTCTTATACGAGCAAAATATAGAGCGATGGAAATCCTTCTAATGAAAGGGGCGGATTTTTACAATTAACAAAATTAAAGCACTCAACCGACAAGTATATATTTAGTGACTGTGTTGTATTCCGTTTCTGAACTCTGCCATTTTGTGGAGCAATGCAAATAGAATCTAAGCGGAGAATTATGGGGTTTCGGATTTTTGGCACAGCCTTTGTTTCCACTCTGTCTCCGAAATCTGGCCCCCCCTTCGACCAAAGCCCCCTCCCTGCTACCCCTCCTCTCTGCTGGGGCATCGAAGCCGCGGGCTTCGTGTGTATTAACCTGCCGCACCGGTTTCGGTTTATGTTTTAGCCAACGCCATCATCCATTACTTATACCCTTACCCGCACATATGTGTGTTTCTATTTCTCTTTTAATTTTCTCTCGGGCGCTCAAAGTTGCTGCCGCTGTTGCTGCTGCTGCTGCGGCGGCGGCGGCTGCGACTTGTTGCTGCTTCTTTATTTATTTTTTAACCAGTTTTTCTGTTTGTTGTTGGTGCTGCAACCTGAGCGCGAATGAGCCATAAATAACAACAACAACAACTCAAGCAGCTCTGTCTCTCCTTCACAGTCGCTGTCCCGGTTTCCAGGAAGCAAATGCCAGTCCGTCAGTCTTGCCCGCCTGTCCGCCAGAGGCCCAGGCCGTCTGCAATTCGCGTGCAGAGCGGCTGACTGGCCTCTTTGGATTATGCAACTCTTGGTTTTGGTTATGGCTTTTGGTTTTATTTGAAAATTTAATAACCCGGGCGTTGGCGTTTTCGTTGGCGTTGGCGTCTGCTTCCTTGATGGTGGGACAGCAGCGGAAAATGACTTTTCTGCCAGCTCTTTCTGTTTTTTTTTTTTTTTTTTAAGCTGCCTGCCCACTCATTTGGCCAGCCAGCGAATTCCCCGGCTGATGATCCGCTAAGTCGCGGCTAAGCCACGTCAGGAATTTTGCGCATCTAATCAAAAGACACACTCACTCGGCGTGCATTCCACGAAGGTCCCAAGACGTCGTTGGCCAACAAATTAGACGGCTATCAGGGCAAACAAGGGTGGCTGACAACAAACATCATCGCTTGCGGGAAACCCCACGGAAAACAGAAGGGAAACGTTTCGCGGAATGGCTATGAGGTGCTGCTGCACTAGACTTCGTATACGAATTTTGGTTCACTTGAATAAACAAACTCAATACGGGCGCAATCGATGTGTGCCAAAACCTGCACAAATTCCCAATTATTCGCGGGTCCCATAAAGATATTCTCCAGCCATATAGATAGGAGAAAATAATTATTACGAATCATAATTCACCTGGATTTATAGTAGGTACTCCAATATCTATTCAGCAATTAGTGCTCGCACTAGTTCGAGTGCCTTGGCGCACTGTGCAAGGGCATCTGGGTGCGCGTATCCGAGATAAGAGTCGAGGCAATGCAACAAGTATTCGGTGTCCGCTGAATATCTATTTGTATACAAAACTATATATGCACTTTTGCGGCAAACGAGAATAGAAATGCTCTGGAGCAACAAGTATTTCGGGGCTCCGGACGAACCTCTATATTCGCCAACGGACTACATAGTTTGCCTCAGCAAGTGCCGGGCGATAAGATAAAAAGTGGCTGCCAGAGGCGCCTGAACTTTGGCAATGGGCCAACTCCACAACATGACACTGAAAAAATGCAGTGACTAAAATAGGCAACAACACCCAACTAATTCTTATTTGATCTAGGCAAGGATTATTTGATCTTGTCTGATGTGGAAGGATTTTTGATGCACTTGAAATGTGGAAAAACGCAGAAAGTATTTTCTTATTTGGGGAATTTATAAAAACAATTCCATTTTCAAAATGTTTTTAGGTAAGAATTGATAAAAAATGTAATAAGCATTATCTTATTTAGTTTGCCAGTGTGTTTCATTTATCAATCATTTCAAATAATTTAAAATTCTTCTAATTTTCTAAACAAAACCTATAATAATTATCTTGCAGTTGCCATAGATGATGCAATTTGACCAACCATAATTGGGAGACTTCTCCAAAGATGCACGACCTCTTCAATAAAGTGCTCGCCAAGCGCGATCTCTCCCGAGCCGGAGATCTCTTCTCAGTGCCGGATGCGGATATTGTAGACGACATCACGGAGGTGGTAGGTTACTCAAGTCCTAAGCTATTCCCAAAAATCGCAACTCACTCTGTAAATTGCAGCTCTCTGAGATCAGTCCCATCATCTCGCATGCGGATTACGTGAAGAATAACAATGACCAGAGCGTGGTGGAGATCTGTGTAACGCGGGTGCTCTCCTGCATTCGGGAGACTCGCACTGCGGAGCGTTATTGTGCCGCTCTGGTGGATCTTTTGAAGACCTGCCTGCTGTGGAACCTGCAGCCATCGGGCACCACGAAAGAAGAGCCGCCACATGCCAAGATAGCCGCCGATATTATCTCCAGCATTTTTCTGGTAAATTTAAATAGATCTTTGAAGTAAAATAATTTAATAATTCAATTTCTAGAATTACGACAAGAAGGAACTGATGAAAATTGCCTTGCCCGTTGCCGTCCAGTTCCTGCCAAAGGGTAACCGGGAGCTATCCCGCAACCTGGCCAGCTACCTATCGCTGGCGGCCATCGATCATGCTTGTCTACTGAGTCCGCACACGGAGTCTGTGATGGACTCTATACTGTCGGGGAATTATGGCCTGCTTCGGGTCCTCTCGCAGGTGTACGAGGTGTCCCCGGAGGCAGTTACACCGCATGCTCCTCTGCTGATGCCACTGCTTCCGCAATGTGATCCTCAAGAGCGGATGGCGGTGTTCCAGTTGTATCTCTTGATCGTGCAGCAGTCGCCCGAGGTGCTGGAGTCATGTGTGCCACAGCTGTGCGGCTTCCTGCTCGACAGCGACACCTCCAGCATTACCATGCAGATCCTTCTGAAGCTGGCGCAACACTCACCCAACCTCCTCGTTGACCACTTTGAGCAACTGCGCCTAGCGGCCAAAACAAATCCGGGAACAATCCCGCTTTGCGCTCAGATCATGACCACAGCGGGTATTGGGAGCAAGGAGACGGCCCAGCAGGCGCTGGACTTTGTGCTGGAGCACCTGCCCACCCAGGCTCTGCTGCAGCAGGAGGCCACCAGACTCTGTTCCGCCTATCCGGTCCTGTTCACGGATAAGGTGCTGGCCTGCGTAAGGCAGAAAAACGCCGCTCTAAGCTCCCAGCAGGATGTGGGAAATGCTCTAGGAAACAAGATCTCCGGCGGAGTCACCATTGTCAGTCTGAACAGCTCCAGTCCCAGTCCACAGCTGAAGCCAGGTGAGCGTCTGGGAATTATTAACCCGATTTAAAAATCTAGATTTAATAAATATTTCAATTTGTAGCTCCCCTTGCCGCCCCGTCCAGTAACACCACCATCATCCAGCAGGCCAGCGCAGCTAGTGCCACGCCTATAGCCCCACCCGCCTCGGCCTCAGCGCCCATTGCCACCTCCACGCCTGTATCTACGGCCACGCCCACACCACAGCACGCGGGATATACGCGGCGGGTGAAGTTGGGTGATTCCAGGAGCACGGGTCGCCTTCATCCCGCCAGCAACACGCACCGGAGTGTGACCCGGCTGAACGTGGCCAGCGGATCTGTGGGAGGACTTCACAAGAGCATGACCCGACTGAGCAACTCGCAGATCAACCAGCAGCCAGGCGGCAGCTCCAATGGGAATGTGGTAGTGCAACCCGGTGCCATGCCCAAAACCCCAAACGCCTTCACCAATCCGCCCGTAACGCCGGTGCCACCACTAAGTAATAACGTGGTTATCACCGGACACAATAAGCACGGGATTCCCGTGACCTCTGGCGGCGTGACTGTGACCACGTCGCCCTCAAAGGTGAGGCCGCACTCCCAGGGCCCGTCGACGCTGCTCAACTCGAGCACGGTGCTGATGAAGTACAGCACGGATGCACTGAACCAGTCGGTGGGTTCGATCTCCATACCGCAAGCCGCAGCTGCAGCCACAATTGCGCCGGTTCAGACCCAGAACGCAGTGTCCGTGCACCATGCCTCTCCGGCGCTGCCCCAGGCATCTAGCAATGGCAATGCCAAGTCGGTGATGAAGCTGCCCGTGAATGGAAATGTAAGTCGGAGGAAAATATAAAAGTACCTAAAATTTAATTACAAATTATACCTTCAGAGCGAAGTCATTGTGTCGGGACCCACGACCAATGTGGCACCACGTCGCAGCGACAACACCAGCCGCACCTTGCTGAACGCCAACAGTGTAATGGACCAGCGGATGAGCACCTTCGAGCCCTACCAGATAATGCGAGATCCCGTCCAGCAGTTCTGCGAGAAGAACTTCAACTCGATCAAGTCGTACATGGATGAGGTGTCGCAGCATTTGCCACCACCGACGCGCTGCAGCATCGAGGGTAAGTCCTTGGCGGCTGCTTTTCCCTCAATCTCTAACTCCTTCGCCTGTCAATGCATCCCGCACATAAATACACACCCCACACACACACACACACACATCACACAGTTTCCAATGAATTTGCAGAGCGTCGGACCAAAAAGGTGGCCAAACTGCACTTTGCCTGCCAGATCCGAGGACCCCATTGCCTGTACTCCAAGACTTGCTTTACGATGCGAACGCGCAATCCCAAGACCTGGATACATATGATGTTCCTGGACTTTCAAGTGCGACATTTCGTGAGTGCTGACATTACTTTATTTGCTTGGCGAAGAGATAATAATCCTATTAATCTCTGCTTTCCAGGTCAAGGAGAAGTGCGTGCTGAGCACGCGTGAATCCGGCATTAGCAATCTCAAGAATATCTGGCAGATACTCAAGTGCGAAAATCGAAGCTTCACCGAGTTGGTTACCAGCCAGTTTCCACAGGTCAAGGTGGGTTAAAGCAACAAGATTGATAAGCCTTAAATATTATCTTAATATTCTCTTCCTTTCTTCTTAAGGACCGCGAAATCCTGGTGAACGAGCTGCGTCACTCGGGCTTCCTGGACGTCTTCGAGGTCTCCAAGACCGACAAGTCCAATCCGAACTGCAATGAGCTGGAGTTCCAGTGGGGCTGCTTCCTGTGCAACCACCCAGACAAGGCAGTGGGCTTCCTCAATGGCAGCAACCAGCCCATGATCGAGGGCCAGCTGAAGGAGAAGAAGGGCAAGTGGCGACTTTTCCGGCGCTGGCGCACGCGCTACTTTACGCTGTCCGGCGCCCATCTGTCCTGCAAGGGATCTGTGAGTATTTCAAAGATAGTTAATCTCAATCAAGGCTAACACATAGTATCTTTAGAGCGGCGGCGAGAGCATCGATGTGAACCAGATACGATCGGTGAAGGTGTCGCGCGGAGCCCGCAACATACCCAAGGCCTTTGAGATCTTCACCGCCGACCAGACCCTAATACTCAAGCCTAAGGATGGCAAGAACGCCGAGGAGTGGGTGCAGTGCCTCAGCATTGTGGTGGCCCACTCGCAGGCCCGCGACAATCCCACGGCCAAGACGAATAGCTTGCCGGCCCGCAGCATGGGCAGCAGCAAGCCTTCCTTCTAGGATTGGGATTCTGCAGGATCCACCACCACCCCCCAATTGTGAGATTATTTGTAAATGTAAAGACAGAGCAACGGCAACACACAAAAGACAAACAAAAACAGACAAAGGAGCGGCGTCGACAGGACTTTGCTGTCTATATATACACACACCATATATATATATACAATATGTCATTCTATATACATATATAGATATAAACATATACAGCCTATGCCTACGCCCATAGACTTACCTAGGTTTACTCACCATTTCAAGGGATTTCAAAAATTTTGCGAAATTGTTTTTTCATTTATAGTTGATTTTTATATACATACACATGTATTTAGTTTATGCTTATTTATTGTACGTGTATTAAACAAACAGCTTGCTTTCGAGACTCGAATGCATTCATTATTTTCAGTACACAGGGTCTATTATCCTGAGGCGTAACCCCTTCTCTCACATTCCTGATGGCTGAATAGCAAATTGTGGCTGCAATTATCATAATTTTGGCAATGCGGCAAGGAATTCTGTCTGAGGCAAGCTAGATATCCCGAGGAATATCTGCCGTTTACTCATAAGCAATGTTATCTTTGAACAAAGCTAAAATTCTACTGAATCTGCTTTGTGTTGTGGCATGATGGACTCCTTTAGAGGGTGCTATCTCAACAAATTTTAATTTAAAGTCTAGGATAAATTTAATAATAAGATTTCTCATAATACTTTTTTTAACCCACTAATTTCGAACAGGGCTGCAAAAAATAAACTCAAGACGAAAAGTATGCAGCAGAGAAAATAAAAATGCTGCTGGGTATGCTATATAATTTAAAAGCGAATCTAACCTAAACTCGCATTAGATCTAGATCTACCTAGATCACCTGTGCGGAGGTCAAAGGAAGTCGTCTAGTTTGTGTGTGGAATGCGGCAATGATCTCGTTAAAATATGCCTTCCTTTGGACGTGGTTAAAACATCTAGAGCTGCAATCGATGGCACACTCGTTACCGAATCGAATTGGACGCAAACATTTGTAACTAACTACGTAAAATTAAACAACGCTCAAGTCCTAATAAGTAGTTAACTGGACAATTAACAACAGTTTCCCTTTCCTTTTTGACACAGTTCAAGGCGTGGACACATCGCCATTGGCATTGTGATCCGTTTCGTTATGTTCGAGCAGCTGCGTCCAACTCGCGTTGGTGCGGACCACCTCGATGTCCTGTCGCAGCTGCTGGAGCGGAGCATGGAGCTCCATGGGCAGGCCATCGTCCAGGACGCGGGAAACGTGCTCCAGTTGATTGGCATAGATCCTAAGGCGTTCCACATTGTTGTTATCCTGAGGCGAATTTTGTACCTTAAATTAAAAGACAGTTCATGGGGCTCTTTTTTACATTTTTAAATTAAATTACTAACCTGACTACCATTGACATTCTGAAGATATCCGCTGACCCTTGGGTCCTGCAACTGGCCGCCCGCCTGCCACATCTTGAGCAGATTGAGTATGCCCAAAGTGTCGCCCTGCTCGGAGTCCTGATTCGGCGAGAGCAGCCTCATGGGCGGAAACTCCGTGGTGGGCGACAGCTTCTTGTAGCTGCTGCACAGCGTGCTCAGGGTGCAGATGTCCTCGTTCAAGCGCTGGCCAGGATTAGTGATAGTGTTCGGGATATGGGGTGCAGTAGAAGCAGTAGCGTGGTGGTTACATTGGCAATTAGTTTGGTTTGTCTCGACTCGAAGTCTCATTTTAAACGAAAGAGTGCGCTTTTGAACTTGATTTGGGACTGTCGGACCATCGAGATGTCGTTTGATGATGTTTGAGAGATGGTAGAGTGATGATTGATGGTTGATTAAGTGAAAGAAATTATAGCTAAATATCAACGACTTCGACTACAAAGCAAGACAACTCAAGAGGTAAATAAGCCAAGTAATTTATTCAAATTAAGATCTACAACTAAATACTAAATGAATCAAATAAGATCGCGATCGAGATGGGTGTACAACATATGAGAATATATCTGACGGTAAACGATAACGATATATAGAAATGTCTTCGAAGGATGCGCAACAGAAAAGTCCACAAAATGCTCAGCGGCGATCAAGTCTCTTAGAACCTTACGTCGATCTCGTTGCGATGGCGCTGCATCTCGGCCTTGGCGCCGCTCAGATCGCTGCCCTTGATCATCAGCTCCTGGGTGGCGTCCATGAGTTCGTCCTGCAGCTTCAGATTGACGTCCTCCAAGTCTTTTAGTTTCTCCAGCATGTCCTCCTTGTGCTGCTGCAGCTTGTTCCTGGAATGGATAATGATTTAATGGATTAGTTTGGGTCTTTTAAAGTCTTTAAACCCAACTTACTTGTCAACGATCAGTTGCTGTATGCAGTTGTCGTTGTCCAGCTGTACCAGTCTCAGGACCTTGAGCAATTTGGTCACCAAGGTGTCCACTTCGATCACCTGATCTACGACTGCCTGGGCAGTGCTGTACTCCATCAGAGAGGGCAGTTCCGTCAGCTCCGCCAGCGAATCGTGGCAGCTCAGCTCCTCCGTGTTGCACTGATCGCGGGGACTACAAAATATGGGTTAGAAACTAATGGACATTAAAGGGTATCCCCGATATAGAGACTCACTTCATGGGCATGGCACTCATCTTATGCATGTGCAGCTCCATTTGCTGGCGATTGGTGATGGCCTGGGACAGCTGCTGCAGGGAATCATCGCCTCCACATCCATTGATATTATTGTGATGGCTGCACTGGCTAATCAATTCCGTGGGCAACTCTATTTGGGAGATCATCCCCGTGCAGGAGGAAACCATGTTGTGGGAATGGGAGTCGGGGTGTACGACATCCTCCAACACGTTGTCCATCATCAGAAGGCAGGGTTCCGTCTCCGAGTCCAGCATTTCCGTGGAGTCAGAGTCGTCTGGAGATAACAAACAAGTAATATTAATAAAAGAATCTTGAGGACTGAATATAAACTTCCTACCCCCATTGCCTTGTGGCTCCTGACCCGTGGCTCCCGCTGTGCTCGTGGCCTGGGCAGAGCCTCCTCCCACTCCATTCCGTTTACCCGCCTGGCGGAGGGAGAGTCGCTTGCCGGAGTGAGTAGTGGCCTGGCGAATGGCACCAATGACGGCGGCAATAAAGGACTGATTTCGCTGCGGTGACAGGGAACCATCACTGGCCAGGACGAGGGTGTGGATGGCATCGCCATTAGCTGGGGGACAAATGGGCAGGTCCAGGCCATTAGGCCTTTGGCCGTTCTGAACCTGCTCCGACTCCGCCTGGAAGCGAATGTCCTGAAAGAGAATTAAAAATTAGTTTAAAATAATCTTGAAAAATAGTTCATGGACTCACCTCCAAGTCCTGCTCGGAAATACTGTAGGAATAGACCAGCTGCTCCACCAGTCCGTCCAGACGCGAGTGCAGTCCCGAGAGAGCTGTGGAGGCTCCTGCCACTGAGGCATTCTGCTGATGGATCAGCTCCCGGGACTTGTTTTCCAGGGCGGAGTACTTTGTTTGCAACAGACGGTTCTCTTGGCGGCGCTGCTCGTTGAGCCTCACCAGATGCCGGCACTCGTCCCGCAGGACCTTGGTCTCCTCCTCCCGATTGGTCAGCTGCGACTTGACCGCCTGGTACTCCGCCTCCAGCTCCCGCAGAGCATCGCACTGTGCTGCCTTCTCATGCTGCAGGAAATCCTGCAGCTCGCTGGACTCCTGTTCGATGGCAGCCTTCTCCTGGAGGAGGACTTGCTGGGTAGCCAAGGATCGGCGCATCTCCATCTGGAGGGCACGACACATGGCCCTCAGCTGGCCTATTTCCTGCTGGCGCTCGAACAGCTCGTGGCCGCTCATCTGGATCTGCGACTCCAGCATCAGGAGACTGTCATGGCCACTGCCATCGCCGCTGTCATCCGATGTGGGTGTTCCGGCACTCGCACTGACCACTCGGGCCAGCTCCAACATGCCCATGACCCGCTCCGTGTTCAGATGCAGCTCCTGCTGCATGGCCAGCTTCTCCTCCCGCTCCCGCTGGAGCTTGCCACTCAGCTGGCGAACCTCCTGACGAAGTTGCTCTATCTCGGAGTCTCTCTGATCGGGTTCCGCCTGAGTGCTTTGAGTTCGCTGCTCCACTGCATCCAGGGCGCGTGTCTGCAGGAGACCACCGCCCAGGACCTTCTCCAAATCTTCGCTGGTCAACGCCGTTTGTACCGCAGTCTCATGATAGATTCGCGTCCTGGGCGCCACCGGCTGGGGCCTCCGCAAGGAGTTCACTTTGGCGGTGGCGGGAGCCAAGCTCCTGCGACTTGTAGGTACCACCATCACCGACGAGGTCATGCGGGCATCCACAGCGGCCGCACGACTGATGGAGTTGCTTCTAGACAGGCGACCAGCTGTGAGATCCTCCACGGACTGCTGCTTCCTGCGTCGTGGCAGAGTTCCGCCGGGCGCTGGACTGCCTCGCATCCGGTTCGCGGTGACTTCCGGGGTCACTGACATTCCACGACGTGCTGCACCCCGATTTGCCGGCCAACGACCATCGTCGGAGGGAGTGCCCGGTGTACGGGCCCGGCTCAACGAGGGTGTCCTCTGCACCTGGGCTAGCCGCTGGACAGACTGCGCTCGATTTAGGGCATTGGGCAGGGTATCCGGTTTCTGGGGGCGTGCCAGGCGAGCGGAGGTCGGCGTGGCCGTGGAACTGGGCACGCGGAAGGACGCGGAGGACAGACGGGATTTGTTGTTGTTAGCAGGTGTGGCAGGTGACCCCGGCGCCGCACTATTCCGTGGCAAGCTCTCCGCTCTCTTGAGATTAGCCACTCGTCCTCGTAATTGATCCTTGGCCGGAGTGTTTGCCGCCTGCTCGGGCTCGAACATGGCCACCTTCTTTTTTACGGAGCCATTTGTTCTTCGCGGCGGCGATGTCTTTTCGCTGCCCGCCTCACTGGGGGTTTGGATCACCGTGGTGGTGGTGGTGGTTACCTTCAGCTCACAACTATCATAGATATCCTCCAGGCCATTGCTGCTGGTGTAGCCACCGCTGGTGCTGCTGAGACCACGTTGCAGGGTAACTCGCGAGAGGCAGCAACTGCTGGCCACGTCAAGACCACTGTCACTGCCATCGCAGTTGCTGGGCGCCACTCCCGACTCACTCAGCTCCGAGCTGGTCATGCCCACCACCAGCTGCTGTTCCTCCAGGCAGATCATCTGCTCCTGCTGCTGCTGCTGTTCCTCCGGTTGCGATGCCATCTCGAAGAGAGTGGCGGACATGGCCGAGCTCTGTGGATAAAATCAAGAAGAGGTGATTGTTAGTATGGTACACTGAAGATAAATTAGGATAGCGTTCTGCATAATCTATAATTAAATAAGATCAGCATGAATGATACTATAATGGTTATAAATGTAATCTAATATGTTCCTAGTTCTTAAATTTCTTTACAAATTAACCGGACAATCGATCTTAAAAATGCCTTCCTGTTGATTTATCAAACTCAATTATACAAAACTTTTCCCCTGTGCAGTGATTCACTTGGTTGCGACCCACATTTGAGGATGAGTATTTTTGGGATGCCTGGCATTTCGGACCGATCCCCATTTCCCGCTCCCATTCTCTCGGCATGCGACACAGCAGCTAAAGCTAAATGCAAACAAGTTGCATGCCACCGACCTTTTCCCGAATGCAAAAATAGGATACTCGAGTACAATTCATTTTTTCGGTCAAGTTGCCCGGCACGCAACCAGCACGAACAGATGGACGATGGACTTGGTCGATGGACATGGGACATTGCATCGTGACCGGCAGGACCAGTCGTCGGGTGTGCCCCCCCAGGCTGTGATTGACTTGAACTAGTTCACAGGCGAAGGCGACAGTCACGATATGAAAAATTCATGAAGTGGGGCCAACACCTGCCGACATCCCAAATATAACTGGGCCATTCGTCGCCTGGGTTTTGACGTAAATAAATTATGAGTAGCATTGTCTCGTGGGGTCGTCATCGTCGAAATACCTGTACCCGTAGCCGTAGGTACTTGCACACACATTTTGTGAGTGTGTTTTTTTGCGGCTGGTTCTGTGGCACGTTGACCCAACTCGCAGACAGCTGTGGCCCATCATTGCGGAACTTTCCAAATTCGCATCCAATTTGGCATGCCACAACAATGTTGTCCCAGAAGTTAGCTTCGCACCCTATCGCAGCCATCATCATCATATTTCTAGTTGACTCACATTAAGATACACACATGACCAGGTAAGAGTAGTTAGAGCTTATTTATAAGGTTATATTCTAAACTGAATTAATAAATAGAAAATTAAACATTATGGCAAAGGGAAGAAGTTCTTTAAAATAATTTTTAAATATTCTAGCAAGACCTTAAGTCAGATCCAATGGAATATGAAAAGCACTTTTAACTCAAACTTTATTGTAAGAGTATCCACTATTCCCCATTTTAAAACAAAAGGTTTTTTTTATAATTTTCAGCATGTTTGGCTTTACATTACAGTCGCAGTTAGACACACGTCATTAGCGTCATGTTTGTTATGCGATCTCCCAGAGATTTGGCCAAAATTGGGCGATTTCATCAGCCAAGGGAGATCTTAATGAAGTTGCTCCAGTTTTTCGTCAAATTGGAAGTTTATTTGAGGCGAATTACCGTACATTGCTAGTGGCCAACAGACTTGGCCAACTGCCAACCGGTTTGGCTGGCCGTCCCTTGCTCTTCTCCTTCCGCCCGCTCCCCTAGTATTTTTCCTGTATTTTCTTTTCTTTTCTTTTTGCTCCAGGTAGAAATGCCAGAAGATCCTGTAAACGGCCTTAAAGGCTGTCTCGAGTCGTGCCTGCCTGCCACTCGAGTTGACTTTAAAGGCCGGCTTGGACTCGTTTTACCATCTAGACATGTAGAAGACATCTAGACAAGACAGCCCCCTAATGAAGACCACTCGAGAGCGCTGAATGGGAAAAAGAATCCAAGGGCCACCTCCTCCAGCAAGGCCTCCTTCTCAATCTCTATCTTCTGCTCCTCCTGCTGGGCGCCCCCCCCAAGAAGGGCGCTAAAAGGGGCTAAGCGAAGCCATAAACAGTCACATGTCCACACAGCGATACCAAGCACATACACACAAAGTATCTGCTGGATACTAAACACACATACAAAGTATCTGCTGGATACTGGATACACATTGTGGCTGCCACGACTAGGAATAGGAAGGGCACTGGGGATGGGGATAGTGTACGGGAACGGGAACGAGATCGGGAACGGAATGAAGTTGTCGCCGCTAATCCACAAATCGATCCAAGTGCCAAGTGGCCCTGGCAGTGAAAGATGCAAGTCTGCCGAGATGCCAGATAAAAAAACTCGTTTCGCATCCGAGGCTGGCGTTTTATCGAAGCCGGCTCTCCGGTCTGTCACTGTGTCTATGCCAAGGCGCTTGGCGGAATTGTGTGAATAAACCGGAACTGACGCTGCATCTATACACTGGGGAAAATGTATATATTTATAGGGTAAACATTATAGAAAATAATCATTTTTAAAAGCATTTAGTGGCCTTGAAATTAATTTATTAATTAGAACCACATTTCTACATCTTTTGGGGATTGTAAAAATTATTGAGAAGGCAACACTTTTACGACCAACTGGGGTTTTCCATGTGCAACTTGCAACATTAAGTTGCCACATTGTTGCAGCGGATAATAGTTCAAGGCGAAAGCTATAAAAGTACATAGGGAACCCGCGGAGAATGGAAACCCTTGAGGGCGATGTCGTCACGGCCCATTAACTCCAATCAATGGACAAGTGTACGGCTCTTCCTCTCGAGGGAGACCCTGCTAATTCGATTAAGACGCTCGGCAGAGCAAAAATAGAGACCCAGGCCGGCGACGTCGCGATGTCGCTGACTTTGCCAAGTTAATTGCACTTAGCCGGGTTGCGTGGATGGCAAGTGGAAAATGGGAAATGGGGAAAAGTCGGAGAGTTGCAAGTGCCACAAGTGGCGCGCTTAACGCTTCGCTCGGCATTAATTGCAGCGTTTGATGTCTCTGATGCGTTGTGTGGCGGTGACTGTCAAACTCCCCGCCCATCTCCCAGAGATCTGCCATTCATCGCGGATTAGCATCCATTCATTGAACAGAGAGACGGGGGCTCAAATCTCAAACGATCTCGCTGATTTTACAACCCGCTTAGAAGTGAGAGTTAAGCTGGATTAAGAGAGGCCCCTGGACAGGTAGCTATATTTCTTATAACTCTTTTCAGTTAAAAAAAGTTGTATTCTTTCGTATAAATCCAAATGCTGATCCGCAGAATTCAACGGATTATCGCATCTACGTCGTCGGTCGGACTATTTTCTGGGAACCGCTGGGCAATTTGTTCCTCAATTATGCATTCCCACACAAATATATATACGAGTATGATGTACAGACTCCAAATCACATGACAATTGCGACCTGCATCTGCATAAACAGTGCGTTTCATAAATATAGAAACGATTTATAAATGTATATATTAAATCGTTTTCATTTCTTAAGGGGTTTTAAGGAATTTAATAGAGTTTTCTTTAAATTTTAATTTAAAACCTGAATGTTTTCAGATGGTTTTATAATTGAAATAGAAATTAGTTTTATATTCGTAAATATATACAAAAATTATTAACAATATTTCTACTATATCTATAGATAGCCACGGTTTTGTGATAAAAATTATGATGCTTTAAGGAAATATTCTATATTACCTTTGATATATTTATGGCTAAAAAACTAAAGCAAGTTTCCATTTAAGCATCATTCCCATTAAATACATTTATTAAGTCTAGATTTGTCATTCATTTTCGAAACGCACTGCCCTTGCATGCGATTATTTATGTGATCTCAGTTCCTTGGTCAGTGATTCCGTGCCGGACTTTTTCCAATCCGAATAAAAAAGGGGAAATACAAACGTTTGCTTGCATAAATTTCTCCGCTATCCGCTGCCCTCCCCAGCTCGTTTTATTCTGTCTGTTGTGGCAGTTGCATTGAAAACAATTTATTTCCCCATACAGAGAGTATTTAAAGCAATTTATTTTGTGTCGTAGCTTGGGGCCGGGTATTAGCGGAACCCCTGGAACCCGAATCGCAGCTCGTAGAACCCAATTGATATGTCTTTTTTAGAAGGGGATTTTCATTCTGTTGGTGATGGTTAATTGATATGGAACTGGGTGTCATTGGTGGAGAACAGAACAGGTGTCCCCCAGTTAGCTGTGCGTGGGCGGCTGCCACGCCCCAGAGAGCTCCACTCCCCGAAAAGCGTTTTTCCAACGTTTTGTTGTTTGTCAAAGCACTTCCTGTGCCGCCAGCGATCCACGAAACTCTAACTGAAACTCCAACTGAAACTCAAATGAAGTGAAACATTTGTGGCGCGAATTACAATCGAGTTGCCCCCGGTCGGTGTCCGCTGTCCCACTGTCCCCCTCCCTGTCCGTACCACATCCCCCTTTTTTTTTAGTAGCAGCCCGCATCTGCTGAACAGCCGAACCAAACACAAGCCCCTCCGCCACCCCCGTTGCAGTTATAATGAGTTGCAGTTGCAAGTTGTGCGCACAGTTTTCCTCAAGGGGGACGAAAGTCAATTGAAAACTGCGCAACACAGGAAGAAAAAATCACAAAACTAATAGACTTTAATGAAAATTAATTATTTTAATTAATTTATAAATTTAATTTAAATAAATTTAATTTTTATCCTTGCTTTTTTGTTAAATATATTTTAAAAGGTTAAAAAGTCTCGTTGAACCTCAATAAGATCTTATTGATCTAAAAACATGTGCTCTTTTTCGGCCAGTGCCATGAGTTTATATTTCGGAGAAGGGGCCAAAGGAGACCCAGGAGGGGGAATATGGTGGCCTGAAGTCGGAGAACTTCTCGACTCTTCCGGGTTCTTTCCCTCGTTCTGGCCGCGTCCATGTTTTGGTGATTCTTCGTTCTGCATTGCACCTGCCGACTTATCGCGCATTATGCACACAGAGCGGACCAGAAAATTGTAAGCATGATTTTCTAATTTTTAGCCGATTCCCTTGTCTCGACTTCGCGGCTTTGCTTTTCCTCAGTTTCAGTTTCCACCGCTCCTCCCGCCTATATTTTCTCAACAGTTTCAATTTGTTTTGGGGCCCATCTGTATATGTGTTTTGGGGTATCAAAGAAAGAATAACTAAGACCGAAAGGGGGCGGGGCCGAAATCAGTGGACGGAGGGCGTGGCGGTGCCAGGTGGCTGTCACGAACCCCGGGTTGCTTGGGGCTTTCGGGGATCGGGATTGGGGATCGGGAATATGAGTATTATGCCTTGGGAATTGGGCATCCGACATTGGGCAACCATAATTCGAGTGCGAGTAAGGGGAGCAGGAAGAATCGGCCGACTGAATCGCTCAGCGCTTTTTGAAGTTTGCCCCTGGGTTTATTGTTGTTGATTTAGACGCCGCAGTTTCTGTTGCTGTTATTGTTGCTGTTGCTACTTTTTTTTAGTGCCTTAAACTATAAACAATTTTTTTTTTGGCGGCTTCTCAGTCAACGGCAACGGCACGCAAAAGTTTCGCTTTGCATTTGGTGGAAAGTTTTTTTTTTTCGAAAAGTAGATTGAGCAATAGTGAAAAGAAGGCAACTCCAAGCGCTGGAAAATGCCTCATACTTTTGAGGATTGCACTGGACTGCATAAGTGATTAAGTAAATGGATTAACAATTTCATTTCCTTGATATACATTTTCTAGAAGCATTACTAACCCTCAAGGAGTGATAAATGATGAAGGGTTAAAAACAAAAAGCAAACATGTTTTACAAATTTGAAAATTATACTACAAACACTTTAAGTTCTGTATTCTTTTTCATTTACATGGAATTTTTAATCATCTATCACTTTTTGTGGAGTGGATAAAACTCGTCAAATAGCACCATGATTTATATTCTTATAATAAAAGCCTACAATTTTCTTGTAGAGCTTACTCACTTGATTTATGAAAATTCTGCTTAAAACTATTCTACAAAGTTGAGTTTCTTGAATGCCTAAGAAAACTCCAATATGCATAGTGTAAGAGTCCCCATCCGAACGCCCCAATTAATCATCACTCCCGCGCTGTCTATAAATAGCGATTCAAAGACAGATTCGATTGAAATGTACGTTTTGCCAATGTAGAGTTGCTGGCTGTGTGACAAATGCGTTGTCGCACTTGATTTTGTTTTGAGGCAAGTACACAGATGTGCCATGAGGGCGGAATATCGTGCGTTGGCCTGGCCCAAAAGCGAACCGGAATAGACCAGAGTGGAGCGGAATGACACGGTGACTATGGACTATGGAGTAGTACCGCTCGCTCGGTGGTGCGCGCTCTCTTTGTGAAACTCCCGGCTTAATTAACAACCCATTGCGTTGGCAATTACGCCAACTACTAAAAATTATTTGTCATATGCCGGAGAGAAAGTCGGGATCGCGGCTGCGTCTTGATCTCCAGCGTTTGATGTCTGTGGCCTATGGCAACCTGCTCTCTTAACATTTTGGATATCAAGAAAATGGCTTTTACGACATGCCATAATACACATATTTTTCATACCGATCCGAGTAAAAACAGTCAGTACTCTGACTGTTGTACTTCACGCTCGGCGGACTTTTTCAGCGGCATGCGCCACACGACACTCTCCACCGGCGGAGCCGGAAAAAGGGGGCAGCGTAAAGCGGGCGGTCTTGACCATTGACCAGTGGCCGCTCCGAGTTGAGCTTGACTGGAGGCAATCCATAAAACCAAGGTAAAGCGCAAAAGACCACACAGGCAAAAAAAAAAATCACGAAAAATACGAGTTCACAGTAAGAAACTGTTCTTGCTGAAATATGTGGATATTACCAGTTTTCTAAGAAAAACAAGGCGAGCTTTTTGCAAAAATGTAGAGCGAAATTTTATCAAGTACAGAGAAAAGGGGAAGTTGGTAGATAAATAAACATTTCTTATTTATTTAGGTAGTTAGTGAGGTTATTGAAAATTATCGCAGACCATTAACGAAAGTTAACAAGTTTGTTAAAGGGTTTTGGGTTTAAAAGAAAACAAGTTTTTAATAAAAATATATATTGTGCACATCTGTACAAAATTATTTGAGAGAAATAAATTCGTCATTTATGGATATATAATTAAGCCACAAGCATACAAAATACCTTTCCACAAATAATATTATTTTGCTATCTTTGGGATACTTTGTGATATGATAACAGTACACACATATAATATATATGTCTGCACATTTTTAGATATCTAAAATTTCCCATTGATAAGCCACAAATGGTAATATTTTTGTTATAACAATAGGTATAATTAATGATTATTATGATATTATTTTTCAATACGAAAATCACGTAAAAAGGCAATAAATGGGCAACTGGAATAATGTATTCATATAACAACCATATTAAATTCTATGTAAATAATGGTTAATGAATTGTTATGTTCTATTAAAGACACAAAGTTATAATAATAATATAAATATAAAATAAAAATATTTTGTAACAGGGAAAGCAGACGGGAATAGTATCTAAAGATTATGCACAAAAATATAAAATATTTTATCAATATTTTCAAGGTTTTAGACCATCAAAATTATCTTTAATTTTTATTACAGATTTTTTATCACAGTGCAGGAACCGCCAAAAGCGGCACAGCCAAAGCGAATGGAAAGCATCTGGCGGCGCGGCAATGGAAACAGAGCTGGAGACAGAAAGACGCCTGAAAGTCTCGCCTGAGAGCCTCGCTCATTGTCAAAGCGTGTCTCGAGAGCTTTGGCAAGGTTCCAGGCGGGTCCAGAATTGTTCTCGGAGCCGTCCATCCCCTCTGAAATGCAATAACAGTATCTCTTTTGTCTGGCGTAAGGCGATATATGTATGTGCCCTCGTTTATCGTGTTTCGTACTCGAGAGGGTTCCGTTCCAAAATCGAAAACGAGGCAGAAAATCTGGCCATTCAACTGACCTTGAAACCCACCCAGACATCTACATATATGAGTGTGTGTGTGCTCTAGACGTTTATATGGAGTCTTATACTATAGACAATGCAAAATTAAGACAAGTTTTAGGGGTCTCACAAGCGAGCTGCTAAAATTCGCACACTTTGAAACTTGTTTATCATAAATTATACCCATTGTTATTGAAAGGTTCGCTAATCGGACATTTATATGCCGGTTATCGGGGCGAAATTCATAGAAAATGCACTCCTTATCTCCACGGAGTTGGGGGCTCCAAAGTGGTAAGAAGTGCCAAAACCAAAAAAATATTGCTGATAAGTCCTATCGTCGAAAGGCAACTGTTTGTGTGGCAAATCAAAATGTGTCACACGCAGAAACGAGGCTCATTTCTTATGAGTCTCTCAGCGGAAACTGCATTAATTGTACTTAATTAGCGTTTTCCTCAACGAACTCCGCGGTTAATACCCTCCCCCGCTCCGGGAAGCAAATTGTCGCATTATGGAGTAACGGACGCCATGTCCGCTGTGCCCCATCGATCGAGGCTTATGAATATGGTAAAAGCCACTTAACCAGGCCACAAAGCACGGGAAGAAATAATGCCAAACATGATCAAATCTCTTTGAGAAGATCTTCAACAAAAACTATTAATGGTTGGTAAGAAAGCCCAGTATTTACTTACGTAAATAAACATTTATTATATATTTAGTTAGGGTTTTAATCGTGAAAGAAAGTATCTTGTAAGTCAAAAATCCAATCAAAATAAGTGGAACAAAGAAACTAGCTATCCCAAAAAAGTCAAGAAAACAAAACTTCTTGAAGTTTATTTTGTATCTTTTTTTTTGCCATTCGAATTGGGAACCTGTCATGTTGACCCCGCTTTGGCATAACTTTTTTTTTCCCAGTGTGTCAGTCAGTTTGTGACTCTTTAGCTGAGTGACTGACTGACGGACTGACATCAAATTGCACTCTTCCTGATTGCTTTGTCGCTTCAAAATCGATTATCGCTGAAGTCATGCAACTGAAATTATAGCTGCCACACCATACTGATGTAAATATGTATATAAATATAGTATGTATCGTTGAAGTTAACGCTGCATAATGAAGCGGACGACGTGGCTAGGATGTAAATACGGAAGCCCGGAGTCGCGCTGCCCTGACCTTTTTAATTTCAACTAAAAACCAAAGCCACACGACGCCAAGACATGAGGCTTGCCACCTCTGACCCGCACGCCACAACCACCATCGTCACCCACCGGACGGGACGGGACGATGTGGCTCCATCTCGAGTCGCAGCTCATATTCGATAACCACTTTCTACCCGCCAATGAGTTACAGTGGAACTCCCACTACATGTATCTTAAAGATATGGAAACTTTTAATTGAGGATATTTAAAATTGATTTGAAAGTAAATAGACAAGCTTGTAACAATTTTAAGTGGTTCGTAAACCTGATTGGCATTATTTTATTGGGGCATTTAAATATTCAATTAATACTTTTATGTAAGTATATAAAATATCAAGTTTATTGAATAAACCAGTTGATAAGGTAATTAAACTTGCAATAACATGGAGTTCATTAGCCCTGATAGAGTGTTCAATAAATATATTATATCTTATAAATTAAATAAATACTTTAAAGTATCAAGTGTAAAAGATACTTATATTAATAAGTATATTGATTCATTATTGAAGCTTCCTTAGATATAGATATGTTTTTGATATGCCCTATCTTGAATTCAATTTAAAATTCTGTTGAGACCATTTTAACAAGACAACATAATATTGCCTTATATCAGGCTTCAATTTAAAACTTAATAATAATAAACAAAAAATCTTTACTTATTTAATTTTTTTTTAATCTTAACATAATATGAAGTTCCACTGTAGTTACTCACCCACGAAGTTGGAGTTGAAGGAGTAAAACTGTGCCAGCGATTGAGGCTGCTGGAGTTTGGTTCGTTGATTCGTTCGCTGTTTTTATGTTTTTTCTTTGTTTTGTTTGTTTGTTTGTCGAATTGTTGTTGAGGTTGTTGTTTCTGCGGCTGTTCCTTCTTCAGTGGGCGACGATGGAAATGTCAGAGGGTCGCGGCGCTACGGCCTCCCAGGGCATTCTCTTTTCGATTTTGCTAGTTCCCCGCTGCCTGATAATTCTATTAATGCCCTCGCTCTCTTGGGGGGGGAGTGCAGAAAATGGATGGCAGCGAGTCGCGGACGGAAATTTGCGAATTTAGCGCTTAAATTTTGTGCAAATTGAATGCACAAACACACACGCGTACAGCGGAGGGAAGGATGGAGAGATGGGAATAAATGTGGAATTATCACCCCGGAGTTCTCTCTCTCCCACACACACACACGCGCGAATTTCAATGACAGCTGCAGGAACTGGAGAAAAGGAGAGCATGAATGAGTGATCACTTGAAGGACGAGTTCCTGTCGAAGGTTCTCCTTTTCCCTCTCTCTCTCTTTTTCTTGTTTGTATCCTTTTGTTGTTCCGTTTACCTAACCCAACGGTTTATTTGTATTGCCAGGACTCGCACACACACACAGATACACCAACACACTGTCACATTGCAGCTGAGCGCTCAAAGGAAAAATCGATGTTGAATCTGCAAATTAAAAGTATCCACCGCACATCGATTAATTTGCCGCAAGAGCCTCTCGTTTTAATTTAGTTTTTCAGCCAGAAAAAAGAAACAACATAAGGCTTCGGTGGAAAACCCGTTCCTCGCGCAGGAAAAGCGAAAATGAAAAGCGACTGAAAACGCGCCCACTTGCGGAAAACAACAAGTTTTAACTGTTCGAATGCGAATAAAATCGATATAATTTTAACAAAATATAAAAAATAACGTGTTTTTAATTAATTAAATATTAATTTAAGTCTTGTGTTTTTCGGGGTAAACTAACACTTTAGCACTTTTTAAATTTTCGTACCGGTTCCTCGAAAAATTCCTTCAATTGCCGCAGGTTTTATTTTTTTTATATCGATGTTTTTAATATTTATTTTTTAGGAGGAACCGAAAACAGCGCGCGCTGCAGCGCTCTCTCGAAAAATTACAGAGAGAATAAGGTGCGGGTTGCTTATATAGATTTTTCCGGTTTTAGAGCAGCCGTAAAAACGCAAGTTAAAAATACCAAAAACGCCAATTTCTCATATACCATGTTTATGCGAAGCCGAATTCATCAAAACATTTCATTAAATGTATTCCTGTATATTTTTTCCATTTAAATAATTTATTATTAATTTATTTTTATTTGTTTAAATAATCGAATCCAATTACAGTCAAAATAACCATTCTAGAATATATTGAATTTATAGCGAAATAAAATAGTATACATTGTGATAATCCACAATTGATTTCTGAATGTCAAATTGTTTCAATCAATACAAATTACAAAATAAAAAGAATAAAAATCATATATTTTTATAGAAATATATTCAACAATACCAGTTTTATAATAAATATTTTAACCGATTATCATTGCTTAAAAATCCAAATTATAAAAAACCAGTAGACAGTGTGGCCGCTTACTGTAAGGTGCCTCGACAGTCCGAGAAATATATACCAACTCAGTAGTGCGGCTTTGTCTTATACGACTTCTTATATTTAGCAACCGCCAAGTTTGAATTTAAAATATTTACCTTAAAAAGTTTTCACGAAATAAATAATAAAATTAAACATTATAAATAAACAAACAAAATAAACAAAAATATATATTATTAATAATTATATTTTTAAAAGCTTTATTCCCTTCTTTGTCTGTATCAGCATTTCAGTTATTTCAGAAAATTGATTTTACATACAGATGTAGAATTTTAAAGTAAATCATAAGGAATTTCGTTTATATATGAAATATTTTATCTTTCAAGTTGAGATGAAATTATTATGACAAGCCGAGGTTTTTAATAAAATATTTAATTATATATAAATATATTATTCTATTTATGGCTAAAAAAATTATATATATATATATATTTTTTTTTAAAGATATTAGATAATATTTTATTTATTATTTAAGTGCATTTGTAGGTTAAAATAGCCTTAAGTGTTATGTAATTCATAAGCACCTGATATACAAAATTTCACAACTCTGCGAAATAGCTTTTCTAAAAATAAACGATGACTCATTTGATATCTTTTTTAACTTAACTTGATATTAAGTTCCAAAGCAAATACTGTATTTTAAATATTTGAATATTTTTTAAAATTTAATCTACAACCTATTTCGTAAAGTATTTCATTAAATATTTAAGGTTAGGTGTGGGATTTAAATTACATAATTTCTTGAAACACGTGATATTTCCAAGCACATGAAATCGGTCAAGCTAAAAATATACACATGACGTCACCTAATCTTTGTTAGTGTTTGTGTATTTTGCTGATAAATAAATTAATGCAAATGTTTACAGTGCCAAAGTAGAGATAAGCTTGGCGCCAAAGTTGCCTATAAAAGCAGAGCGGCGAAAGTCCAGAGAAACCAGTCGAATTCAAGTGTTCAAGTGAAGCAGCAGCAGCAATATTGTCCAGAGTTCCAGCAGCAGCAACAGTAATTGTTCCAGCAGCAGCAGAAATAGTTCCAGCAACAACATCAACAGTCCTAGCAGCAACACCTTTAGTTACAGTAGCAAAAGTAGCTCCTAAAGCAGGTGTTAAGTGAATTTCTTATCAAGTCAGGTGTAAACTAGTGCAAAAATGTCGCAATCCGATAACGCAGCACGTGAGCAAACTGCGGCAAATCCGATGCCCGAGGCATGTCAAGGTTGCCGCGGCCAATTGCCACGCTCCACGCCCGTGGAAGTCGAGGACATGGCCGCCTCCCCGTCGATAGAGAAACTCATCCGCAAGGCCACTATGGCCCAAAAAATGCTGACCGACGTCATGAAGCAACTCCAAAAGCAGCAGGAATCTCAGGTGTCTCGCAAGGATACAAAACCCAAGGCGATCCGAAGCTCTGAAGGAGGTAAAAGACATCACAGGGGACGCAAGCATGGTCATCACAGTAGCTCCTCTTCCAGTTCCAGTTCCGGCCACAGCGACTGCGAGCTGATTGCCGTCGAGCAGGAGGAGATCTCGCATAGGAGGAGGCACGTCCGCGAGGATCGCAAGCGCGATCGCTCCCGATCCCGTGGCCGTTCCCGTGGTCACTCTCGTGGCCGTTCCCATGGGCGTTCTCGTTCCAGGTCCTACACCGATTCCCGACGATCCCGAGCCCTGCCCCTGGCTCTGCCCGTTAGGATTTCAGTGTGAGTATCCTGGCTTCAATCAGTATTATCCATTATCCATATTATTTATTAAGTGTGCACGCAAATAAAAAACCCAAAAAAATGAATAAAAAATTATGTTATATGAAAATTCTTAAAAGAGTTCTTATTTCTTGTTATTGGGGGGTTTTTATACCCTTGCAGGATATTATAATTTCAGTCAGAAGTTTGCAACGCAGTGAAGGAGACATTTCCGACCCTATAAAGTATATATATTCTTGATCAGCATCAACAGGGGAATCTTTCTAGATATGTCAGGAAGAAATCGATTTTTTGGCCATTTTTGCAAAATTTTATAAATTAAATCATTAAATTTTTTGATTTTGATAAAAAATTTAATTTTCAAAATTTTTAAATGAAGTAAGCAGATTTATTAACTGTAATAAATCTTGCACAGAACAGTTTTCCGATTTAAAATTAATGCTCTTTTGGCCGAGTTATGATATTTTTAATTAAAAAAATTAAGAAGTTTTTTAATATAAAAAATCCGATTTTATAATACAAAATAATATTTTTCTAAGTCAAGGAATCATTTTCGACCCCATAAACCATATATATTCTTGATCAGCATCAACAGGGGAATCTTTTTAGACATGTCCGGAAGAAATCGATTTTTTGGCCATTTTTGCGAAATTTGATAAGGGGTTACATCATTAAAATTAGCAGAAATGGCCAAAAATTTGGATTTCTTAAAATTTTAAATTTGGTATGCAGTTTTCTTAAATTAATAAAAACTAACACAAAACTGCTTTCCGAATCGAAATTAATGCATTTTTGGCTTAGTTATTATTATTGATACCTGCAAGGGTATACAAACTTTGGCTGGCCAAAGTTAGCTTTCTTTCTTGTTTATAATGAATTATAGAGTTGATATCAGTTATTTTGGGTATTATAACTTGGAGATAAAAATACTATCAGTTGAAGAATAGAAATTATGAAATTTTATTATATTTAATTCGTAAAATTCTATGTTTCATAAGTTATACAAAATGGTGAAATAATATTTTCTTAAAAATAGAAGCCAAATGTAATCCACCGACTTCTTACCTTCTTCAAACTCCAACTCCAAAACCCTTTAGAAAATAAAAACATTCTCCATTTATTTTTAAATATTTCTTATATTTTTTAAATGCGGTTTGTTTTTACATTAATAGTTTTTATTTTGTAGTTGTTGTGCTAATTATATGTTAAACATAAAAATTGTTTATTCCCCTCGTACATGTACTCGGTTTTGTTCTCCTTTTGATTGTGATCTATTAAGTTAATTTCCTCTTTTGATTTGTAGACTTTGCTGTGAGGTTGCGCCTTGCAGTCGCAACTTGCTGTTGTTATTAATAAATTCGTAAAATTCGATGTTGAATGTAATAAACCATTTTCATTGCTTCGTACAAATAAATTCATATAAAAAACCGACTAAAACCGGCTGCGGCGTTAATGCTGCCGCACCGCAATTGCTATATAAACAAAGAGTGCTGTTTCCATATTATATTCCCAAAAAACGAGTCTCAAAAAAAGTTTTAGGCTGGGGCCCGGGCCCAGTAAGTTGCCCCCAAGTGAACACCTTAAACTGCGACTTTATGCTGTGGTGTGGATTGTGTGTGGCTCTAATTTGTATGTTCATAATTCATGGCTTCTATTTATACTCGCTTTTCATGGCTTGCATTATTTATTGTATACTCGTAATTTAAGAGAGCTTTTTCTAAAAACAAATTTTGGCACATGGTTTCCGAAATGGGTTCGATCCGCTCGCTCCTCATCGTTCCTATTTGACTGTTAATGTTCCTTATGCTTTCGTAGGCTAGTTTAAAATACAGCTACGTACTCGTATTACTTGGATTATTCGATACGAACTAAGAGTTATGTTAATTTGTAGTTTGTTTGTCTGCTCCTAACTTGGCTTTCGTGTTTCGCTGCTGCTGCTTGATTGGTAATATTTCGAAATTTGATTACGACTTGTATTTGATTCTCCTATCGTTTAATTCGCTTTTAAAAACATTTATCTACAACTCTGTATCGACGAATGAGACGACAGCTTATTGTAATAGAAACACTAATGTGTGGATACTGGCGATATCATGTCATATTTTCTATGAATACTGCATTGAATTCAAATTCAGCTGGCGACATATTCGAGTGTGTGTACATCGGCTATATCGAATATATTTAGTTAACATTTTCATTGTGGCTTTACTTGGTTTCTATTTTTGTTTTTGTTTTTGCTTCTGCTTCTGTGTGATTTTTCTCAGTGGAGTCATGCATCATTGTCAGTCCTTTTGGGGTTCACTTTTTGATTATTTACAAAATATACTCTGATACTCTACCTGTACTTGGATTCGCTAACAACTAGATGTATAGAGAGTATTCTTCGATTGTATATATCTCGAGTATCGGTATATATAGCCTATATACATGAGCACACCACCGTCTCATAACGTAGACACGCACACATACACATAATATAAATATACATTCATATAAATTTGTACACAGCATATATGTATATCTGAGTGTTTGGTTTAGTTGAAATTTCAAGATTAAATTCCTCGTTTCATCGCTTCATCGGGAGAGCACTACAAAACCGAAACTTACAGGACTACTTTAGGAGTAGCTATAGCCCAGATACACTCATTACAAATCGGGACATATAAGACCCTCCTTCACTCCCTAGACATATGTGGGAAAAACAGTTCGAGTTCGAGTTCGAGTTCGATACGATACGATAGTATTCGATAGCTTTGCAGTTAGTAGTTTGAGTTACAGTTTCGAGTGATTAGTCGTTATGGATACTTAAGAGACTACGTTAGTATATGTACATACAACATTTCTGGAAGTTCGACAACTGACCTGGGTTCTGTCTCTGGACACATGCCATTCATAATATATATATACTATAACTATGTGTATAGTAGCATGCACAATCGTTAATACTTAGATATAGTATGACCTCTATAAATACGGGCAGGAGTTTATAATGGGAAGTGTTTGATTCGGTATGCTTTGGTTTGGTTTTGCTTTTGGTTTTGGCTGTGGGTATGGTCATGGTTTTGGTTATGGTTTCATGGATGGTTGGTGCAAAATTTTGATACTGATTGTCCGAAAGTTTACTTAGTGTTTCTCAGGAGGTTTTTTACTGGATCTCGGGGCTCTTCCAAAAGGGGGGATATAGTGGAGATACTGGGGCGAGGGCTTGGTGGCAAGGTAACAAATGCATTACAAAAATGTACAAAAGGGGAGGCTGCTCAATTTCGATTTCGCTGAGACTTTTGGCCATCGGGCGGCCTGCTGGGCTTGGGCCTGGGCCTGCCGGCCCTGTCTCATCCTAGATGCTGATCATGCGATCAGATCTTACCAATGTCTCAGACGGATATCGAGTAATCCGATTTCTCGCTTAGCAATTTCTGGCCAGGAGCGGGTGAATGTTGTTGTTGACGTTGCTGCTGCAGCGGCTGCTGTTGTTGCGGCTGCGGTGACTTTGAATGGGCTCTCTTGTGTGGTTGCTGCTGCTGCTGCTGCTGGTGATCCTTCGACTGCTGCTGGTGATCCTTCTGCCGCATCTGCTGATGCTGCTGCTGCTGCTGTTGATGATCCAGCTGCTGCTGTTGCTGCTGCTGCAGCTGGGAGGTGGTGGAGGAGGGCCGCGACCAGAGCGAAGAGCGCTGCCCGAGCTTCAGCTTCTTGATCGTGTCCACGTCGCACTCGACCTCGGCCAGCTCGATCCGCTCGCCTAGGCCGCTGCCACTGCCGCCGCCACCGCCTCCGTCCTCCGTGCGGTGGAAGGCGCCGCCGGCGGCGCACTCGGCCTGCAGCTGGAGCGGATGCAGTGTGCGCAGGATGCCGGCCCTGGATGCGTGTTTCATTTGGGTGGGGAGGGTGGTGGGTGGCAATCGTTGCGGGGTGAACGGGGGTGCAAGTACAAGAGAGGGTCCAGAGTTGGATTTTTTATGGTTTGCTTTTTTTTTTTGGTTAGGTTCGCAACCACAGCATTCAAGCATTCATTCAAAGTTTAAGACCTAGTGGGTGGTGTTCTAGTCTGGTTGTGTGGTTGGGTGTGCGTGGGTGGGCCACAGATTTCACGACCAAATGCATAAGATGTTACTCAAGGTCATATTAATGCTCCCTTGGAATTTTTGCTTTCATAGTTATATTTTCTAGGGATCTCAGTTTAATAAGGAGACTCCTTAAGAACGACTCTATCTCTAGGACTTGAGTTTATAAGTCCCTCTTGAGCTGATCCATTTGGTCGTGAGAACTGAGCTTAACGGGCCCCCTCGGGGGGACCACACACCTCACCGTAGGCCAGGTCTCATGTCTGATCTATGGGGTCCATGTAGGTGCAGGAGATTTCGCCGCTGTCGTAGCCGAAACCGTCCATGACCCCAATGGTGCCATCAACATATTCACTCCCCCCATTGGCCGTATCCTATTTGGGCAGCGTGGGCGCTGTGAAGAACTTGGACGAGAGCATGGCCGTCGAGGGGTTAAGCAACGTACCCTGGAGCTGCGACTGCTGCTGCTGGTGCTGCAGATGGCTGTTGTGATTGTGGTTCAGGTTGTGATTGAGGTGGTGCGGCTGTGTCTCATGCGCGGGCATTATGGACTTGTGCGGAATGGGTCGGAATTGTGAGGAGGGCGGCATGCAGGCTACCAACGGGCTAGCGCCGATCCCGTCCAGCCCCAACAGCTCCTGGGCCCCATTGGGCCCAGACTCCAGCTGATGGAGCTTGGGCGTGATCAGCAGGGGCTGCTGTTGCTTCAGGCTACTACTGTTGTTCTGGGAGGAGGATGAGCTACTATGCTGGTTACTACTACTCTGCAACTGCTGCTTGTGGAACTGTTTCTGCTGCTGTGTACTGATCGATGGCGACTTGACCAATGTGGGTATGTGGCACTGTATGGAGTCTTGGGACTTGAAGGTGCTCGATATGGACTTCAGGTTGCCGCCGCGCGGCGATAGAATTTTGTTCGAATTGTTCGATGTCGATGTCGATGGTGTGGCTGTCGTATTGGTGGCTGTGCTGTTGGTGTTCGTATTCGAGTTGGTGGTGGTGTTGTTGTTGATCTTGTTGCTGTTGTGGTGGCGCGGTGTGGTGTTGGTGGAAAACTGATATTGCTGGTGATGATACCTGGAGCGACCGCGGCGGGGCAATGATTTCTGTTCGGACATTGGTGACAGATCGGAGGAAGTGCTGGACTGTGCTCCGTGGTAGATGATGCCTGCACAGGAGCAACAACGGGAGCAACAGATCGGGGTGGATCATTGATGATGGATCGCAGATGTCAAGTGGGAAGAAAAGAACAGAAAACAAAGATCGGGCTGATAGAGAGTTCTTCGTACATTTTGCCAAAAAAAAGGGGGGTTAAAAACAGGCGTCAAACATCAATCTTATTGCTAACTTAAGACTATAATTCACAAATCGGATTGCCTTATACGTTAGTCTTATTTGTCGGCCTGATCTGGTCTGGTTGGTGTGATTGGTGGTTTTTGGTGCTGTGTGAGTTTGGCCTACTACAGATATGTAATCGATATATTGTGGTTTGGAAAGTGTTGTATAAGTCTAGAGTCTGCAAGAACAAAGCAACACAAGAAGAGAGTTCAGCTGGCTTTAGATTTCTTGAATTATAAAGCCTGGGAAACTGAAAACTTAAAGCGAAGGCAGTAAAGGCTCTCAGAAATATGTTCTTCGGGAAGTTTCCTTCTGAGAGCTTTCACCTTTGCAGATTCTAGTCCTATCCTGCTGACATATTCATTAGGAAAAATATATTTAATATATTGAATAAAAATTAAAATTAAATTAAATATTAGTTTCAAATCCGTTTCTAAAAATATGTCAGTAGAATAAGCTGCATGCCACAACCATTGATGATGATCTTAGGCATCCCAAAAAATTCCGCCTTTTTAAAATCGACTTGAACTTACTGTGCTTGATCTTGCCCTCGTGCTGATTGGAAGACTCGGTGCGACTGGAGGTCAGCTGGTCCTGATCCGACTCCGATTCCTCGCTCTCCGGTTCCGTCTTTCGCGAGTGACGCCTCCGGTTCTTGGACTGCACATGGAACGAAGCAGGAGATTAGTCTGGAACTGGATCTACCGCCGGGAAGGTGGCAGCTAGCGACTACAAAAGCGCCAGGGGAGTGGAACGCTTTTTCGAACTCAAAAGGAAAGGGTAACTCGAAGAACTCAAGATTGATAGGAGGTGACACATGACACATGAGGCCGGGGGGCATGACATGGACCCCCCGGTGCATGGTTTACGGCATTGCAAGTAATCAACAGAAGGAGGAGAGTACAGGAAACTGGAAACTGGGAACTCTAAACTGAAGAGGGCAACAAAATACACGAGCAGAGAACAACGTAAAAAGCACGTAGTATGCAGTACACTTAGGAAAACACTAATCGAGCGCCTTGGAGGCACACGGATCGAGTGGAGTAGAGTAAGAGTAGAGCTAAAATCAAAGAAACGAACAAACAAACGCACGATATTATGGAACGGTGAGGTCTGATAATAATTATGAATTGTCTTTAGTGGACGTTGGTGGTGGTGGTGGTGATGGGTGGTGGTTGGTGGTTGGTTCAGTACCGCGGCTGGTGGTGGCGACGAGCAGCCCTCGGCCAAAGCCCGCTCGTGGTACATGAACGAGTGGAGCAGCGTATTGGCCGGTCCGCCATGATGTGGCTGTGACATATTGCCTCCAGCCTCCGATAGCTGGAAGGTGGCATACGGCGAGATGTCCTCGGAGGTTTCTGTGAAATATACCCACGGGCGTTAAGCAGAGCTGATCGAGTGGATATTATAGAATATAATGGACAGGGGTGTCACAAGAAATCACTTGTAGGCTTTGTTGTCAAAGTTCTCGAGGAATTGCTTCCTGGAACTCAGGTTTAAAGGGTTTTGTTTATTAAAATTCTCAGAACAATCAGTTCATTAATTGTGATATTTCTGTGACAGCCCCTCCAAAAGTCCCTTCACTTACCTGGAATCTTGTCATTATTCTGCATAGACACCTTGTGAATGGTGGCATAGTAGCGCTCCCTCTGAGCAGCCTCCGAGTTGGCCCTGTTCTCCAAGGATTCCTTTTGGATATGTGTACTTTGCTCTGCAATCGGTTGTTGTGCATTTTTTAGCACTAAGACAATTAATGGGTCTCTGAATCAACACAAGTATTCTTCATTTGGACTTACTGTGACGATAGCAGACGATGACCATGATAATGGTGCAGATCATTCCGGAGAATGCTGCAATGCTCGGGATGAGCAGGTTGATGTTTCCTAGTATCACAGTTGGTCCTCGGTGGCCACGATGCACCACATCCGCTGGCGGAGGATCACCCTCCTTGGTGAGAGTGGCAAAGGAGAACTCCGCCTGCGACACACCAGCCACATTGTGAGCTTCCATGCGAAGGTGGTACAGAGTCGAAGGTCGCAGATTGTTAACCACCACGCGACGCTGTGGCTTCAGAGCATTGGATACTGAAGAGAGAATGGATTATTTGGAAGGCCTTTTTAATAGAATAACGTTAAACTCACCTAAAACCCAATCCTGATCATTATCTTCGGTGATTGCTCGGTACTGCAGGACAAAGTACAATAGCGGGCAGCCATTGTCCGGCCAGGAGTGCAATCGCACCAAAAGCGAAGTGGAGTTGGGAGCCAGCAGAGCTGTAGAGGCAGGCTGACCCGGAGACTGACCCTGAGTGCGCACATGGAGCATGGTGCTCGAGGGCGACGTTCCCACCTTATTCTGGGCACTCATATAAACCTGGTAGGTGCTCCCGCATACCAAACCCTTTAGCTCATGGCTCGAAGCATGCCGCGAAAGTTGCATTTCCTCCGTATTGCCATTCGTCCTCCTGTAGAAGAGCGTGTAGCCAGTGATGGGTGCATTGCCCGTAAAACCACACTTCCAGTGCATCAATATGCTGCTCGAGGTGGCGCTGGTCACGTAGAGAGTCGGTGCTGTGGGCGGCACTTGAACCAGGAGCATGTGTGTAAGTCTATCGGTTCCAATGCCATTGTCCACTTGGCAGCTGTAGTTGCCGCTGTCCTCTAGTTCCAGATTGGATATGATCAGATCGCCGCTGTCCAGCATCTGGGAGTTGTGGAGGCTTCCCTGACGAACAACCTCATCGCCCTTGAACCAGTCCCTCTTGGGTTTGCCCACCGCCGTGCAGGGCATGGTGACAGTGGACCGGAAGGGACGCACCACCTGACCACCAAAGGAAATAATCCTCGCCGGCACTCGGTTGGTAGTGATCTGCGAGGCCACCCGAGAGCTCTTGCCCTCGCCCACCCGTGTGCTGGCTGTCACCCAAAACTGGTACTCCATGTGAGGATGCAAGCCCTTCGCCTCGTAATAAGCCTGTTGCGATGGCAGGCTCCGCTTCTCGTTGTTCAGCTCCTCGCGACCGTTCACCACGCGAGTGTAAAGACTGTACTTGGTGATTACACCGTTGGGTTCCGACGGCGCCAGCCAGGAGATGTACAGGGACTGCGATGAGCTGGACACCACCTTAATGTCCGCCGGCGCTTCGGGAACATCCTCTTCGCTGTGGCAATACAGGGGTTTTGAGAGGACTCCGTCTCCCATGCGAGTGTGGGCCAGCACCTGGATGCTGTAGTTGGTGTACTTCCGCAGACCTGTCAGCACCATGGTGAGAGCTGTCGTCTTACGGGACTCCACCTCGTCCTTGCTGGGCTGAATGTCATCAATGATGGGCTCAAATATCAATTTATAGCCTTGGAGAAGGCCATTTGTATGGTAAATTGGCGGAGGTTGCCAGGACACCTGAAGGGACTGGGAGGAGAGAGCGGCACAACGCACATCCTCTGGTGGCCGACTGGGAACTGGTTAAAAGGAAAATAATAAACAAAAGTTAATATATAAATACGGAAAAATATATTTAATGAAAACTTACCATCTTCTAAAGTCTGCGACGCTGTGGGTTCCGACAGAGGTCCTGGTCCCACTTGGTTGAATGCCTGCACCACCACGGTATAGCGTGCAAATTTGGCCAATCCACTGAGCAGCAATTCACCATTACCCCCATCGCCATCCCCCGACACGGAGGTGAAATTATACGCCGTATTGCCTGAACTGGCCAGCTTGTAGCCCACATTATAACCCTGGATATCGCCATGTCGCAGTTCCGGCAGCGGAGCCACCCAACTGATAAGCAGCTCCGTGGAAGACAAAGGCCTGGCCGAGAGATTGAGCGGTGGTCCTGCCGGTCTCTGGGGCTCAGTGCGAACAACCAGCTCCTGGCTAGGTGCACTGCGTCCGGCAGAGCCTTCTGCAATTACCCGGAAAGCATAGCGAGTGGCTGGCTTAAGGTTCTCCACCATGGCATTAAAGGTGGGCGGATCCTTGACCTCGATCTGTTGCCACTGTTCTACGAAAAGAGCTGCTGACGGGAAGACTATAATTAGAAGGGAATTTTTTGAGTAATTAAGGGAAAAATGGTTTTATATAAATCTATTTCAAATATTTTCAAGACACGAAATGTTTTTAAAGATTTTAAGGGGAAAAGCTTGCAAAACTTACGATCTGCCTCACGAAACTCCACCAGATATTTGGTCACATCGCCAGTGCCCAGGGACTTGGGCTGCCACTTGAGATTCACCGACCGGCTGCTTATCATGGCCGCCTCCAGGACACTCGGAGGCAGCGGCGGCTCCTGGACTTGAAGCTGCACCAGCTGCTGGTCGTTGCCATAGAGATTGCTTGCCCGGCAGAAGTATGGACCACTGTCGGTGGCATCCACCGTGCGGATCTGCAGCTCCGCAGAGACTCCGTCCGGCGTGGCCTCCTGCTTGACTGAGATCCTGAAAACAAGGCAATGTTGCCGGGATTACTTTCGCTTCTTGCACTCCGACCACTGAGGGCACTCACTTGTAATTGGTCGACGGGTTCAGGGTGTTCTTGCCCGAGCGCATCCACACGATGTTTATCGGCTTGTCGCCACTTACGGCACACTGGAGCAGGGCTGTGTCACCCTTTTTCACCATCACCGACCGGGAAGTGGAGGAGAAGTACGGCGAGGCTGCAAAAAGGCGCACATTTTCCCCATTTTAATTACGGCCGGGCATTCCTCCGGGGGCCCCAAGCATTGCAATTAACCAAATTGCCAGTCCTGCTTCCCAGTTTCCACCTCCTCAACTCTCTAGCACTCAGGATACTCACAGTTCACTTTCAGCTGGATGACCTTTCCGATGCCGGTGCCGATGCCATTGTTGGCCTGACACAGGTAGAAGCCCTCGCGATCCTCCTTAACGTGTTGCAGCAACAAGGAGCCATTGCCCAGGAGTTTGGTGAAGGGACGCTCCCGGACCTCCTCGTATTCTCCAGATTTACTGCCTGTAAAGAAAGGGAGGATAATTTAGGGATAATTAGAATTTGTATACTAAAGATCTTTTATTCTTTTTACAAGATTTATTTAATTTAAACTATAATTTAAATATGTATTGAAATAAATATTATTTAATTGATGTAAAGACCTCACCTGTGGCCTTCTTCCACACTATGCTGGGCGTGGGAACACCTTGGGCCTGGCAGTGCAGCATTATGTGGCGATTTCGCTCCACATTCGCGTCCACAGGTTCAACGATCCAGCGGGGCGGCACTACGGGGCGTATGAGTGATGGAGAAAAGCAATTAGCGTCGTTTGGGAAAAGTGTTAGTCAGGGGCTGCGAAACGAATGATTCAAATCAAAACTGCTAAGACATACAGTTAAAGTAATGGTTCTTAGAGAGAGAGAGAGATATAGAGAGAGACAGAGACAGAGAGGAAAAGTGAAGATTTCTGGCAAAGTAAAAAACGGCAGAAAAGAATTTTGCTTTTACGTTCTTAAGATTTCCATAGTGCCTAGCACAGATGGTAAAACTGGTTGAATAGTGGTAGCAATATAGTAGGAACTTTTCAACTAATATACAAAAGGATAGTTTGCTTTTTTGGGTTTGGTTTGCTTCAAAATCAAATACAAAAATAATTCTTTTATATGCAACTCAGTCAAAAAGGTAAGAAAAATTAAAGAAAACTTTGGTCCTTTAATGTTTAATGTTGTTTTAAGGATAAATCGTTTAGGAGAATCGTTTGGGATAAATTAATTAATGCGATTTGTTTTGTTGGTGTGCAAGGATTTGAATTTTTGTTTCAATTCGTTCGTTTATCGCCTTCTCTTAGGTGTGTTTTTCTTTGATTCGCCCACGCTCTGTGCCTCGCTGTTCGTTGTTCGTTGTTTTGTACAACAAAATGGCAAAAAAGGCTTAAATATGTTCTGATATAGTCGGCGCATAAATTAAATAACAAAGGCATGCCAGAAGCGTAATGGAAAATATATATTTGCATAGAAATTATAGAATGCGCAACATAAATCGAAAATTGTGTGTGAGCTTTATAGTTTGGACACGCAGCTAACAAAACACGTGAAAAAAGCGAACGGATAAAACGTAATTTTAATAACAATTGCCCTGTATACCCGCCGATCCAATGGATTGGCTTTATTTTTTCGTTTTCAATAAATTATAAACTGTTTACTTAGCAGCTGCATTTAATTGCCAGCCTTTGTTTGTGCAGCTCTAACGAAATGAAAAATGTTAATTAAAAATTAAACCCGGACAAGGAACAAATTATAGAGAGCATAAATGAAATTAACAGCTGGGCCCCCAGGCCGGGTATTAATTAAAATGATTTCTGGTTATTATTATTTTTGCATTGGATTATTTTGCATAATAAAAAGCGTTTGTGGGTTCTTTGGGGGACTGGTTTTCGGGGACAGCGATTCTATAATTCGAATACAGAATACGGAATAAAAATCTTTGCACTCAACAACAGCAGCAGCAGCGCAGCCTGGGAAATGTGGAAAAAGGAAAATGGAAAGTGGAGCAGCATTGGCAGCATGGCATACTCGTAAATAAATTAAATTTCGGAATATTGTGTATGTCAAGCTGGTCGCTTAGCAAATGAAAATAAATATAATTGCCCACCCCCAGGACTGCCAAGGCTGCCTGGCGGGGAAAGCTTAACGGAGCACTCTGTGTGTGTGTGTGTGTGGGTGTATGTTTGAGGAGCGGGGAAAACCCAAAAACGAATTAAGACCGGGGCTTAAGAACCGAGGAAAACGAAACGAAAAGAAACAAAGTGGAGAGCAAGCAAATTATAAATAAATGGAAATTAAAATTCGTTTGTCACAGCACTACGCGCATGCAGATGATGGCTCAGAGCAAACACAAAACCAAACAAAAATTGCAAATTCTACGCACATTTATGGCAAAGTACAGTCCGCATGCAGAAACAAAAGGTGCAGCACAGCAGAGTACCTTTAGCCGCTTGCTAGTGAAAAAAAACATTCATTCTCAACTACATTAGCAAATACTGCGAAGCTTTATTATCCGTTGCTTTTCGGTTTCTCCATTTTTTTTTTTTGGTTTATTTTTTTGCGGTTTAATTTGCGCTGCAATAAGATTAGGTTTAAGCGTTTTGTCACTCACACAAGCACGCAGGCAGACTTGGGCATTCAGGCACTCACACAAGCGAAAGGGTTAAGTACACCGAAAAAAAAATATGGCACAGTTTGAATCATCTTACAAAATAAACGGCTTTAGAAACTTGAGAGATTTTAAACAGCTTTTTAGGCTGCTCAAAAGTAGACTATATTTTATACCAATTTATTTCAATGGTTTTAAATCACTGGAGATTTTTTAAGATAGAAAAATTATAAAAAAATAATTATAATAATTAACATTAAGATTTTTTGTTTACAGAATTTAGCTATTTGATTGTAACACAGCACTTTTCGGCAGCAAATTAAATTATTTAAAATTTTTAAAATTTAAATAAAAATTAATCTTAGCTTTCTTCAATTCCTTAGCCATTTTTTTCGGTGTACAGATATAGAGTAAGCGTTTAGAGAGAACCAAAACCAAATTGAAGCATAAGCGCGTGTTTCAATAGCATCTTCGGAGCACTCCGGGTGGCTGCGGATCCTGCTCCTTTAGTGGAACACAACCCATTCTTTTGCAGCGTTCGCCTTGTTTATTCGTTCGTTAATTAAGCACAGCACATTGAGCATAGTAGATGGAGTAGATGAAGTGGAGTGGAGTTTTCGGAAGCTGCAAGTCAAGTCAAAAATGAAGAGAGGAGCCGAGCGGAGCCAAGAACAGAAAAAAGGGGAACAAAGGAGCGCCCTGCATTTATCCTGCAGGCGCGCAGCAACAGCGACGTAGACGGCAACGAAAAAAAGGTTTTTTTTTTAGCGAGTAAAGCAAATAATTCTTAAAGCAGCTTATCTTTCCATGTTTTTATGCATCAGTATTTGTATAAATTATAAATTACAGCTAATCACGAATGCAGTGCGCCCTCCGAGGGAGATTATGAAGTACCGCCAATTAAATTCCGCCCGGAGAGAGCACCTAATTTATGTGTCGGACTTGTCGTGTAAGAAGCCATTTAAATAATATGCAGCAAATCAAAATGGATATATATTCATAAGCTTTATACTTAGTTTGTTAGATTTTGGTTACGAAGCGCATAAGAAGCAGTGCAGTTAAACGGTTTACCTGGTGAGACGGTTGTCAAAAAAACCCACAGCGTGCCAAAGCGACTTAAGGGTGGCGGGGGAACTCTTAATTATAGATTAGTAGGGTGTTTTTCTTTTTTGGTGTTTAAAGCGGGACATTTATTGTTTTTTTATAATGGGGGTTTTCGTTTTTTATCTGGGTTGGTTGGTGGTGGTTTTCTTAGTGAGAATCAAAAAATCAAAGCACCTTCGGGCTAGGGCAACGTTCAGTTACTCCCGGAACTGGAGCAGATATCCCCAAAAAAGCTGGGTTTAGCCTAGTTTCTTTTGTTGTTAAAAATCAACCAAAAAAATATATCATCAACAACTGAAAATACCATTAAAAAGCTCTTCTTGAATACATCAGCGGGAAAGCAAAAAGTTATTGAGGGGCAATGTGAAGATCGCTTAGTGTTATGTGTTATGTGTGAGTGTGGGAGTTGAGAATATTTATAGTCATAGCTGAATAAATCTAGATTTTTGTATAACTTTAACACAAATCTCCCTTATCTCAGTTATAAGAAATATTATACAAAAATCCAGATAAGCAGATTTTATGATTATTTAATTAATCTCCCTCCATGTATAGTGTTTTGTTTCGGTTTTGCTGTGTTGATGGGTACGCTAGTACGCTACCTTTGACCTGCAACAGGGCCGTATACTTGATCTCGGCGGCCGGATTCTTGGCCACGCACGTGTACTCGCCGGAATGCGTGGCAGATAGCGACGGAATGCTCAGCAGGGAGCTGTACTGGTCTAACATGGTGACATTGGCGCCCAGGAGGTCCGGCAGCGGATCTCCGTCCTTCAGCCAGAGCAGTTTCAGAGGCGCATCGCCCCGGGAGACACCGCAGACGGTCCTCGTCCGCATGCCCTCGGCCAGGCCCTCCTGGAAGGCGAACGGCTCTATGCTCGGTGGCACTGCAAGAGGAAAGATCAGGCGAGATGGGTTAAGATTTGAACAGGAAGCGGAAGCGAAGATTCCTGCGAAGCCCTCGATGAGGATTCCCACGATGACTGCTGCTCGATGAGGATTGTCAATTGTGTACGGAATAGAGTACGCTCTGTAAACCTTCGCAGATTTGTTAACACATTCGAATGAAAACGCTACTTAATGTTGTACAAACATTCCAAAAGTGGAAACATCATTTACAAAGGATAGCAAGGATCGTATATATATAGATGTATATATAAATATCGTATGTATATGCAAGTGGTTCTGCTCTGGAGTGTGGAGATGGAGATTACAATGGTATGGGTACGAGTACATGAATCAAAGTGCATACGAAAGGAAACTCAACTACTTGCAACTAAACTGTATTACGGATACGGCGAGGAAGGACTCGAATCGTCGCTCTATATGTGTTTACCATTGACCAGAAGGGCCTGCGAGTTCTCCACCTCGGCGGCGGAGTTGCGCACCACACAGGAGTAGTTGCCGGTGTGGTCGCTGCCCAGGTTCTCGATCACCAGGATGCTGTTGTACTGGTCCACCAGCTTCACGGACATGTGCTGCGTCTGGTCGATGGGCCGGTTATCCTTTCGCCAAACGATGGTCAGCGGCTGGTCACCCTTCACCACCGAGCAGGTGAGGGAGGCCCGATCGCCCATGTTCAGCTGCAGGATGTTCGTTTGGAAGGGACTGAGCTTCGGCGGCACTGCAAGGATGATCAGCCAAGGATTGCGTGAGCGCAACAAGCAAATAAAAAAAGGAAGCGCCAACGAGGGAGCCACGAAAAGGTTGCGATTTATGAAAATTTAATCAGGACGGCGCTTCATTAGGGCGCGAATTCATTAACATTAACACTAATGAAAAAAAAAAGGGTCTCGACTCGCTCCCCTTCGGCTTCCTTTTTTAATTTACCAACTTTTAAGCTTAGATTATTGCGCATATTTAATTACAGCTCAAGCAAAAAGTATACACACGCCCGGCTGAGGGCCAAAAACAAAACAAAATTAAGCAGAAACAAAAACGTTACGAAAAAGAAATGCAAAAAGGTTGCCAAAAGGTTGTAGCAAGCTGAAGCGCCATAGGAAACTACTTAGTTTGCTGTTAATAATTAAAATGCAATTTTCACTTCGTTTCGTTGCTGGCCGCCGCCGCCTGATGTCATCGTTTGGGGAGAATCCTGTGAAAGAAACCAACCTCGACCTCCTCTTCTTCGTCATCTATTTTTTTTGTTTGCTTGTTTTTCCAAGGGTTTTCTTTTCCCTGGGTTTTTCCTCATTTTGGTTTTCTTTTTTGGGGCTTTTTCAAGCACCGTTCCAGCCTCACATACTAACCTATGACCGTCACCTCGCCACTCCGCCGGGCGCTGTGACCCTGCTTGTTCCTCGCCCAGCACGTGTAAACGCCAGAGTCGGAGGCTTTCTGCACCGGACTGATGGTCAGCGAGCCGTCCGGCTGGACCCGTTGCCGTATGTCATCCGGCAGCTCCCGCCCGCCGCGCTCCCAGTGGATCTCCTCGATGGGATAGCCGGCCACAGGGCACTTCAGATTCAGTTGCTCGCCGGAGACGGCGGTCACCTTCGGTATCAGTCGAATATACGGAAGACCTGTGTCACGGAGAACGGAAATGGACGGAATAATAGAAACGAAGCCAGGTGGCGGTGATGAGTTGTAGCGGTGCAGATATTGGTGGTTCGGGGGGGAATGTAAATGCTTAACAGATTTCCGCGCACGTTGCTTTTTTAATAATGCAGTAAACAACTACAACTACAAGAGCAATATGAGCAGGGAGCGGGGACACTGAGAGAAAATGTCTTCAATATTTATTCTTAACAAATTTTCTGAATTTTGCTCTAAAGAGATAAGTGTTTTCCAAAATTAAAACTGTTCCAGCGTGGATTTAAAGAATGTTAATGGTTTTCTGTAAGTTATAGTTTTAAAAAAGTCAGTAATATTTTTAAGATTTTTTAAATTCAATAAAAAATTATATATTTAAATAGGATTTAACGCTTTAGTTGAACACACAATTTTTAAACATATATTTTATACCTTTCTCTACAATTTTTACTTTTTAAAATCTACTTTAGCTATCTTAACTTTTTCCCTTTGTGCAGGCAACAGAATGGGGAGCACAATGTAATATGCATATCCTTGTTGGTTTCTTCCTGTCTCTCCTCGCCTGGAAAAGTGGAAGGAAATAATGCAGCAAATGTCGGTCCTGGCAGCTGAAGGAGCAGGAGGCAAGAGTTTTGCGGCTCGGCTCTTCTGGTTTGCCTTGTGGGCTGCTGTTTTTTTTTTTTTTATATAAATTTTTTTTTCTGCAGAATATGCATAATTTTCGAGCATGTCATACGTGGTGCCCGTGCCCGTGTCCCTGTCCGCGTTCGTGTTTTCTGAGGAAAGTCGGTTGGATGGCGGGATTTTTGTAATCACCGCCATTACCAAGTCGCGCAATCAGCGACATCGCCGAGCTTTAAACTAAATGATGATGGTGGAAGTGGGATTCATTTCCACCACCTTTTTGAGCTCCGGCAGGCAAACATTGTTTGAAGGGTATACGGAAACTGTCAAAGAGCTTGGAAAAGTAGACAGAAACTACGAGAAGAGGTTCTGACACACTTTGTTTCCTTGATTTTATTTGATTATCACAAGAAATCACTTGGGTCTGTAGCTTTGTAAATGAGAGACTTCCAAGTAACATAAATCTCTGTCTAAAAATCAATTAAATATTTTGCAAAGAAAATTTTTAAATATTTAGAAGTATACTAATCGCAAAGCGTTATATATCTATAAATTTCTTGTCCTCTTATTTAAAAGTAGAGCATCCCCCTATTCGCTTAAGGAATTTTCCTGCTTTTACTTGGCTTTATTTTTCAACTTTTTCACTGCAAAACTTTGTAAACATGGCGCAGTTTTTGCCGCTGCTGTCGTTTTGTGTTTGCACTCTCCGGCTCCTTCCTTTCGTCCTGGCAACGCCATTTTGTTTGCCTGGCGACACAAAAATATTTGATTTCTTGCAAAAACAAGGCAGATGGTGCTGCGCGTGCTGCTGGGAGCTGGGTGTCCTTTCGCCAGGATTTTCGGTACGAGAAAAAAGAGGGAAAAGCACTGCAACCAGCCGAGAGCCATGTTCAACAGAAGTGTGCGCCTCGAACAACACTTCAGTGCAGCAAAGGCACAAAAGTAAACTTGCAGGGGGCGTGGCAGTCGCAAGGATCTGTTCCGGGCAAAACGGAGAGGACAAGGCGGACGTGTTGTACAACAAAATCAGGCAAAAGTAGGCAAATGCCCAAAAAAAATAAAGAATAGAGGACCTCGAGTCTCTAGCATGGAGAGAACGTTTGAGTGCATATGTAAGTAGCTGCCCATATTTCTAACTGCACAGAGAAGAATACAAAACTGCTTATATTTTTCTATAAAAATTATGGTAAATTTATGCAGAACCTCAAGAAACTGAAAAACAAATATTTGTGGACTTTAAAATAATTTTTGAAAATGTAAATGATGCTAAAATGTTAGTTTGTTATTATTAGTTTCGTAGTTATTAAATCATTGTGTTAAAAGTTCTGTAATTTATTAACCTTTTCTATTATTTTTCTATGACATTTTTTCTCGGTGGCTTTCTATTTTTTAGAGTCCCCGCTTCAAGTGTGAATACAACATACCATAAATATTCAAGCGGGCCGCATGCTGCACTCGTCCTGCCCGATTTTCGGCGTTGCAGGCGTACTCGCCGCCATCCTCGACCATGACGTGGCTTATGTTAACATGACTAATTACATCGCCATGCACTGTGATGTATTGTCCGATCATAAATCTGCAATGGCAAAGGGGGGATGAGAGCATAAAGAACACATTAATATTGGCTTGGATGCAATTTTAGCGGGCGCACGAGGCGTATGCGCAATGTCGGCTTGTTTTAGAATTGTTTTTTTGAGCCTCTTTTGCATATTTAAGGACACACACCCACTGCGCTGGCACACTCATCAGCTAGGCACACTTCAAAAATGCAGCCTGACCCAAATCCCTTTTGGCTGTAGGCTTCATTTTGTATTTTTTTTTTGCCCTGGCATCTCGTATTTTTGCTGCGTGTTTTTCTATTTTTTGTCGTATTTTTTTTTTTTCGTTGCCACATTTAGTCGTAATGAAGGCTGTCAGTCGCGCTGTCGGGGCTTAGCATAGTTTCCATATTGCCGTCAATGTCATGTGCCACGCCCATGCCCACTATTCCACTTCCACAACCAGTTCCACTTCCACTTAATGCGACCGTTACGCCTGAGCTCAAATAATGAGGAAAAAAGGATTTCAGGAGGCGCTCAAGTTGGCATTAAGTTCTGTGCCCACTCGTTTCGTTCGCTTCTGTTGGAGCCTTTGTTTGCAATGCCTTCTTATTGGCACAGACATTAATTACAGGCAACATTGTTACGCATACGCCATGTGGCACTCACACAATCGGCTTTTGTGGCATCTTATATGGCCAGGGATTGCGATCTAAGCCGGCATACACACACATACAGACCCGCTGGCTCATTAGTTTGTGGCCCCGGCTCGGTGGCAACTTTTCAATTGGCATTACAGCCCCGGATACAGAAACGGAGTCGAAGTTGGAGTTGAACTCGGAGCCGTAACAATAATGACGGAGGAGAAGTAATTACAATTTTAATTAACTTTTGCAGCGGCCGCATCGTGCGGAGCTTATGAATGCATAAGCCCCGGCCAGCTTCCGCTGATTTCCCCAGAAAGAGTGGCCAAGTCAAGCCGAAAAATCTTTATGGAGTCTGCCCAGGCTTGTAAAAACAGCAACTGTAGTTAAGTGAAAATGAAGCCGCTCCCCCCGGAGACGGGAGACGGGAGACACTTGGCGGTGGACTGCAACACTTGAGCGCATAGAAACAATGGCGAGGACAAAATTGCAACAAAGTTGCACACATCCTCAGCCACAGTCGCATCCACATCCGCATCCGCACCATGCCGGCTTAAACGGCATTGCACAAGTTTAAATGTTTGTGTGTGTGTGTGTGTGGCGAGTGTGTGGAACATAAAACGCTTTGGCTGCAACAATATAAACCTAATAGCTTGGCGCGGCTTTTGTGTGCTGTTTTAGCTGATTGCAGCTGCTGTGAGTGCCCTGCTCTGCGGGTGGCTTAATTCCAGAATCCTGCCAAAAAGGAAACACAGGAATAAGAATTTTAGTAGGTGCCACTTTTTAGAGGAGAATGGAGAAAGTTTCGTGGCAAAAGTTTCGTGGAAAAATTATGAATTTCAATTTACGCGAATTGAGTTTGCACTTGGATCCCAATCAGGTTAGTTTGCCGGCACAGATTAGTGGTTTTTATGTGCTCTGAAGAGTAAAACTTCTTTTGGTTGAATTTGCAAATTTAAATAGCTATTTTAAAGTCTTAAAAACTTGGTTAAAATATCACAAAATATCTAAAGGTCTGTAATTTATTGAAATATATTTTCTTCATCTTAATAAGAGCTTGAAGCAAATATAAATAATCTAATAATTTCATTAGAAATATAAATGTAATAACAGAGAAGCTATTTAACTCTTTACTGTTAAGCAAGGTCCACTCCTATGCTCATGGTATTATTTCCCTAAAAAGCCTTCCTGCCGCCGCTTAAGCGTTTTCTCATTTAGGCCAAAATTACACACATTTCCATAACGCCTGCAGTTGTAGACAAACGCATCATGCATACACGCCTCCATAGCCTCCATGGCATCCATCTTCCTCCATCTCCCTCTCTGGAAGAGGGCAGGAAAAACTGAAGGAGCAGAAAAGCTAAGGAAAACTGAAGGAAAACATCTCGCCTCCGCTTGGGCCTGAGAGTTGGTGCCTCAGTTTCTGGCACCGCCGCAGACAAACTTTTGAAAATGGCGTAAAATGAGCGTTTGAGTGTTGCGTTACCTCGTGCGCGCAATCATTTAATTTCCGCCCCAAGGCGTCAGCCTCCCCCACCTTTCCGCTGCCGCCCCCTACATTTTCCTGCCATTTTCCCGCCCCATTTTCCCTGTTTGCCTGTCTGTCTGCCACTCTGGTGTGTGTGTGTGTGTGTGTATTAAATAAATACACTTACCAAGTTGATATACCTTTAAACCGAATAATGTAAACCACTTAAAACTCGGCAATAACAACGCAACGGCAGACGGCAACCGGCAAGAGAATTTATGCAGCATTGCTAAGGATGTTTGCCGCCTGGCAAATTAGGTTGCCAGCGACGCCAGGACAGGATAATGCCTTCGGGCATTATGTGTCAAAATTGTGTTGCTCAGATAACTTTTAAATTAAAGCCATCGGCATCTGCATGTCCGCACAAGTTTCCGAAAGCAAATTTTCACACCGACCACATAACACACAAATTTTTGTAATCAATTTTGCCTTGTGGTCAAGCCATCTTCCTGGACCATCGAAGAAGTGGAATGATAACGGAAATGTCCGCCGCAGGTCCCAAGGACCCTGGATGGATGGCCACTTGAGTGAAGTGAATTCATGGCGATGCCTTAAGTTGAAGTCTCAAGAGCTTTACATGCATAAAAAGTAGTCATATTTTTATGTGGACATTTAAAGGGAATTCAAAGGAAATGCGCTATAGAATTAAAAAGATTTTTTAAAATAATTTTCTGTTAAATATAGAGCCTTTAAGGATCTTTAACATATATTATTCCATAGATTTTTTAGGCAAGTTGCCTAAAGTTAAGAGGTATCATATAGTCGTGTTCTCTCCAAAACCCATCATGTTGATAGCAGCTCATCTGCCTTCGACATATTGCCTAAGTTTTAATTAAAATATTGCACAGCTGGGCAACGCAGGACAACAATCAGGACACTGTTGCCTTAGTTTTTTATTTTGCAGCTTTTTCGTGTTTCTATTTTTACGCTGGTGTCTGCATCAGTAAGCAAAAAGCAAATGCAAATAAAAAACCTGATGCTGATTTCGATGGTAACTGCTGTTGGTACTCGTAGTTTTTAATCAACAACAGAAGTCAACAGTGGCCGGGGCGAAAACTTTGACTTGCAAATGATTACAGACGTAACTCAAACAATTAGTGGCAGCTGCCAGCGAGGACTGCCAATGAACCAGAGCTGCAGATACACAGATATGTACATATTCCCACTAGTAATCCACAGATACAGATATATGTATAGAAAAAAGGGGCAGGTAAGGGGAATCGCTCGATAAAAATCCAATGAAATGCTGCTGACAATGTCGGAGACCGAGTTGGCAATCAATCGATTCGCTTCCGCATTTTATTTACTTACACTAAGCCAACAAACTATTTGAGGTTCCCTCCATTCGATTCAATTTGATCCGAGCCTCTGACTCTTCGATTTTATTCGGCAAATGCAAATGTCAATGTCATTAAAGGCCCTGACTGGCGGGGCTGTCATTTAATTTAGTTGGCACCCAGCCAGCTAAAAATGCAATTAAATGCGTAAGGATGTAAGGATTGGCCGACCGACCGACCGACCGACCGGGCTTAATTAACAAATAGAAAGGCAAAGTCGGAACCTTGGGCCAGACGCAGACACAGATACAGATACGGATGTGGCTGCGAATGCGAATACGGATACGAATACGGATACGGATACAGTCGCAGTGGCAGTAGCAGTCGCAGTTGCAGGAGTGAATGAACGCTGGAGCAGACGACGACGACGAAGAGGTGGCCACCACCCACCTTTGTAGGCGCGGCAGTCGGCAGCCACTTTCATATATATGTATGTTTATGTGTATATGTTTTTCTATATATTCGTGCGGCAATGTTTTTGAAAGGAAAATGCTGAAAAAAACGTAGGCACTGGGGGAAAAAAGGCAGAAAATACACACATACAAAACGAGTGCAATAAATGCAACCGCAGCCACAGTCGGGAGCCGCAGTTGAGATAAATTTTTACAGAACGCCCGCAGCGCCGACGAACAGTGGGAGATATTAAGAAATTTAAGGTTTAATAATTATAATATATTAAAATAAAAAATATATTATGGAAGGATATATAATATAAACAATAAAAACAATTAATAAATGGGCTCCAATATCTACAAAATTCTAAATTAATTTCTTTGAAAAATATCCCACTGTGCAACGTTGCCGTTTTCCGTTTGCCGTTTGCCATTGCCAAGCCCATCTCGAGGCACCACCCCGTTCCAGTTACATTTCCCCACCCGACTCCCACTTCCACAGCCCCTTTTCAACAAGTTCAATTACCTTCCGTTTGATGGCAGCGGAAATCCGTCCAGTGTCCATGAAATTTGCGGCGTAGGATTGCCGGCAGCAGAGCACTTGAGGCTCACAGCTGGGCCCGGCTGCAGGGTCTGCTCGATGAAGCTGTACAGCAGGGCTGGCGGGGCATCTGCAGGATAAAGCAATGGATACAGCCGGATGCAGAGAGAGAGGGTGTGAAAGAGGTCACATTAATATTTTAAGATACAAGAGCCAACCAGTCACATTCACACAGGGGAAAAATAGGTTCTAGCATAAAACCAAGAATTTCTAAACAGTGAAGAAAACGTTTTATGAGTCAACAGAGAAGGAGAGACCTTGGAAATGTCAGGTGGGAGTTTTTAAAATAATAGTGTAAGTAAGAAAATAAGAAATATAAAAATAAAAACATCTACATCTAAACATCTAGCTCTTATAACTTACCTCCCAATTGCAACTCTGCGGTGGCCTGGAACGTGTCACCCTCAGGACGCCGAACCACGCACTGATACATGCCGCGGTTCTCGCGACCCACCCGGGGCACCACCAGCGTGTCCTCGACGCGGTTCGATGAGGGCAGTTGGCGTCCATCCTTGTACCACAGAATATTCTGCATGCCCACCGGACTGCCATTGCTGGTCACCAGGCAGCGGAACTCCGCTGTGCCGCCCATATGGACGCTGAGCACGTTGGGCGAGATTTCCACCTGGATGGGCGTGGCCACCGTTAGACGGAGCTCGGCACTGGCCTCGCCACCCACATTGCCGGCGGTGCACTTGTAGACGCCGGAATCCTCACCGGTCACGGCCTCAATCGCCAGGATGGGGCCAAGGAGTCGCACACGAGGTCCACTCAGCACGGGAATGGGACCGGCTCCGTTGTGGGTGTACCAGCTGTGGTTGGAGAGGGGCGGGAAATTGGGAAATTTATGTGGATCAGACACTTGTAAATCGACTCCATTAATCGCGATTTTCAATTTGAAAATAATAGAAAAGGAAAAAGAATAGATGTTGCGGTTGTTGATATGTATTTTTCTATTACATTATTATCGGATATATATTACTTTTGGAAATCAATTGATTCTTGACCACAAAAAACAGGATTTCAGAAATTCACAATATTTATTTGTATAAAAGATATAAATGTATATTCAAAATATTTTTCAAACCCAAAAACCAACTGGAATTTATTTATTTCTTCTAGCAAAACATCCAATTTCTTTTTTTTAATAATTAAAATCCTACTGAACTGACATTATTTTTCAAAGGACCCCCTATTCCTTGACTTGTGTAAATTTATAATTGAAATCTTCGCTTTGTAATTCCAACATTGCAGCTTTTTTCCGACTGACTTAAATTAATGGAGTTCAGCTTTCAGGCGGTTCTAGCTCATTTATCATGGACCATCTGGTTTTCGCAGGAGCAATTCCTAACCCCGGATGGCAGATGAAGTTTTTGCTGGAAATTGAAAGGGTATTTTAATTTCAACTAGCAGCCATCGAAGCGAAGTTCAAGGCCTGACGGACTACCTTTGGCGTGCCTTATCCCCTGTCGTCGCCCATGCCCGCCTGTCTGTTGGTGGTACCTTTGTTTAATGTTGCATTAATCCTTTGCCTCGCTCATTATCCCTCTTCTCGCACAGGGCCCCCAGCCTCCCTCTTTGGTGTATTAATTATGAAATGGCAAGTTTCTCCTGTTTTCTTTTTTTTTTTATATCGTGGCACAGCGATCTATGTATCTATATGTGCAGCCATCCCACCCGCCTGCTTATAGATTCTTTTGTTTTCCGTCAGCAGCCTGACATTGTCTGTATTTTTTGCATTACTTGTCTGCTTATCAAAGCTTAATTACAGGCACATCACATATGGATGCAGACATTCTATCCTGACTATATACACATCATTACGTGGGTTATTGTTCCTGAACCAGGGGTATGTAATGATGTAATGCTGCATCACTCATACGACCCGTCGACCGTCGAGAAAGTTAACTAACGCTTTTAGCTCACATTTCAATTAGGGCTACACGTTTGCCAACTCTTTAGACACATTTTATAAAATAATGTGCACGTCAGGCTGAGAGTTCTCCCTCCCCTCTGCATCGTCATCTGACCCCCGGGTTGTTTATTTATTTGGCTGGCAAACTAAATGCCCTGGCCGCACATATTATAGATGTATGCGTTCCAATTAACCCAAACCAATGCCCATGCACAGGGAAGAAATGGGTTTTAATTAGGAATTTTCAAAAGACCTCTGTATTCTTGGAGAATATTTTGATATTGATTTGAATTTAATTACTTAATTGCTTGAAATTGGGGTAGAAAAACCATTCAATAACCTTTTCAAGAAACAATTATTAATAAATTTAACACACAATTACTTCTAGTTCTTTATATTTAAATCAAAATATATGACTTTAAAGCTTAACTTGAAGTATTTTTATTTAAAACTTTAGTTTATATAAGGGTGTACAAATAATAATAAAAAAAATATTTACACAGAGTCTCCACTTATTTCTTATATGAAAGGTTATGTTATGTTTATGTTACTTTTCTCCAAGTGAACTAATAACTAATAGCGTGATAGTTTGTGTGTGGGGCACAGGCACTGGACCTGTCAACGTCAAAAGTTTCGCCCCAGAAATGTGTGCTAAAGCTCTCAGCGAGCATGGGATTGAGCAGGGAACTCTGAGAAGGAGTGAGTGGGGATGCCATCGATTTGCGGCACCTATATAGTCATACCTGTGTACCCCTACTCCCCTCCGCACTACCCATACACACCTGTATTCGGGCGAAGGACAGCCCTGGGCAACGCACAGCAGCACCGCGCCCTCATCCTGTGACACCTGCACATGAGCCGTGTGCTCCACCACGCTCGGCGAAATGATGCCGCGATGCGCTGCGGCGAGAGATGATGGAAACGATGGATATATATGTGTATATAGGTGTGTGACATTGGCTTGGGGTTTTCGTTCGGGTTATGGCTCTTGGTTTCAGAGATCCTGGGTCTGGGGTATACTCACAATTAATACGCAGCCGAGTGGGTGAGCTGACGACCACCTGGCGGGTGAGACGGTGCATGCTGCGGCAGCGGAAGGACTGCGACTCATCGCTCTCCTGCAGATTGTGGATGAGCAGCTCGCCGGTGGGCAGCAAATGGAATTTGCCGTCTGGGGGATAGAGAAATAGAGAGGAGATGAGTCCATTACTGTCCTGTACCGAGTTAGTGGTGCCAACGACCTAAGCCAAGGACCAAAAACCTAACTAACTCTTGGAAAAAATTCGACACAGAAAGCACTGGAAACTAAAATCGAACATAAATCTTTCTCGAAATAGAAAAAATCCAGTCATAAATTTTAAGAACATTTTTATGTATTTTTTTTTTTTAACTAAAATGCATTTAAGAAATTCCTTAAGATATATGAAACATAAACTCTTATCCTGTCGCAAGATAAAGATTTAAATCTACCGCCAGACACTCTTGACCTTTTCAAATAGATTACTCCTGACACAAGCGGACAGAAAATGGAATTTCTTAAGGAAGAGGGAAAATCTGCTTTGTAATATAGACAGCCAGGACTTGCAGCTCGTCTTAAATTGCTAAAGGACAATGTTAATTATGCGCCAAAGGACAGAGGAGCAGAGTGGTCTGGTGAAGGTGCAGTTAAGCAGGCAAACATGTGAGGCAACTGCTGCAAACAAACAATGCACTTTGTTGGCTTGCCAGGCCGCTGGCATAGGGTAAGGATGCCAGGATGCAGAAGCCGGCTCGTAGGATTCGCTTCGCTTCGTTTCGTTTCGTTTCGTGCTGTGTCCTTTCTGGCAGTCGGTTTCTGGCAGCAGACAGACTTCCCCCGATTACTTACCGCCTTGCAGCGAGGGATAGATGTAGATAGCGGGTTCATGAACCCAGGAGACCACTCGTACCAATTCCTTGACGAACGTGGGCACCACGCAGCGCAGGATGGCGGTGCAGCCGCGCGACGCTGATAGCACCTCCACATCCACTTTGTAGGCCTGGGCCACGACTGCCGGAGAGTGTAGAGACCGGATTTTAATATGCAAAAATGAGTAATCCCTGGCACAGCCACGCATCTCTACTCACCAGCACGGACTTGCACGTCCCGGGAGACGATGCGGCCCACCGAATTGCTGGCAATGCACCGGTATATGGTGTTGTGCACCTCCTGGTGATAGGCGGCCGCCGCAAAGGGCATCAGGACGAGCGTACCGTTACGCAGTACCCTCCGCACTCCATGTATTTCAGTCACCGCCGTTCCATCTGCATGCACCCAATCGATCGTCGGCTGTGGACTCCCGGAGGCTGAGCAATCCAGCCAGCCGCCCGATGAGTTGGAGAACTCAACGCGGCCCGGGGGCTCCATCACGAAGCCGGGACCGCGTAGGTGCGCCTCGAAAGGTTCACTGCAGGTGGTATCTGTGATAACAAAAACGGAGAGAGATTATATAAGCTTTAAAATAACGTGATTAATAAGGCAATCAGGAGATTTTAATATAACAATTTCCAATGCAAGTTCACAGTTTGATTACCAAATTCCTTTCCTTAAAAATCTTATAAAATAAAATCACTTAACCGACTTTTCAGTATTCAAAGTTTTAATCTTTTTCAAAAAGAATAAGAGTAATTTCCCTTCGAGATATGCATTTTTGATCGTTATATTTTTTGCGGGCCATACATCATTTACCCAACGCGTAAAAGCCCTGTAAAATATTCAACAATCAAATATTAAGAGCTCAAGATGCCATAAACAAAAGCAATAATCCCGGAGAGATATCAAAAATTCATAAAAGGCCGTTGGCCTGCTTGGGTGCGCAAATACCCAAAGGACCTTTTTGCACTTTAATAAGCATTTACATTTTTTATAATACCCGACCATTGTGTCGCATTCGAAACCCGTTTTCGTTTCATCAGATCCCAGGCTCGCCTGCAAACAGATTTAGCCTTATCCTAAATTAGAATAACAATTTCGTCTTTAGCTTAGCTTCTGGGTTCTGGTCCCTGTGGTCCTCAAACCCAGATACTTATAGGTATATGCCGTCTTCTATGTATATCTGCAGCATATATACATATATATATATATATCTCCAAATTGACATTTCGCTTCATATTCCACATGAATGCGCCTCGGCTGTCTGCCATGCCACCGAAGCGGGCATCTTTCCCTGCGGCACTGTGCAAATCCTTGCAACTCGTTCAATCTCCAACAGTCAGTCGTCCTGGCCAGGACCTGCTCTGCTCCTCCCGATTGCCGCCCCTACAAGTCATTGTGTCTGCAATTAGAGATGTTTTTTGTTGGTTTTCTTTTTTTGCTTTCCCCCTTTCCTTTTTTTGTTTTGCCTTTCTGTGTTTTGTTCTCTTTTTTTTTTTGCTTTTGTACGTTTTTCTTTTTTTTTTTTTTTTGTTGTTCCTGGCCAGGAGCTTTTTGTTTTATGCTCGACAGCATGGATTTTTATGTAACTGCTTTCTGGTTTCGTCTCCGTCTGTCTCATCGCCTCGTCCACCGAGATGGTTTCTTTCCGCTTTCCCCGTTGATTTCATGGCTCTCTCATCAAAACTCCGCACACGGCGAAAAAATAACACCAATCAATACATTTTAAGAATGTTATATTAACAATGCTCAATTTTAAATTTTAAAAGTATTTAATCCATTATTTATTGTCTAATAAAATATCTATGGATATCCAAAGCCATTTCATACATTTCAAAATTAATTTTTATATATTTTAATCATTCTTCTGTTAATTAAAGAATATGAAACGAATATATATCACTATTATTGCTTTAAAATTAATAAAAACAACACAAACTTGATGAATTACTAGAAACCTGCGATGATTGAGAGGTCATTGAATAATTTCTCCCTGTGTATTCTCCGTAGCCCCTGGTCCAGGACGCGGATAAAGACTGAGGCCTCTGCCAGGCCATAAAATTATTGCAAGTATGTCTTGAGTATGCTTGCCACTCGTTTCTCATTTTTTTTTATTTTGCTTTTTGGTAGAAAGGGTATGTTTTACGAGCCTGTGCCTTGGAGCAAGATCCCACATGAGAGTGTGTGTGGTTGGGTGCATGTGGGTGTGTGGGTCGGTGAGTACATCCACTTGTAGAGGTTTTATTCTTTCCTTCGAAAACAAAAGTCCACCCTATGCGTGTGTACTTCCTGAAAGTTCTGTGTGGATGTGCTTAATTTCGATTCTGACGTCTTTTTTTTTGGTGCTGCCTGGCCGACTTCCTATTTGGCCTATTCCAATAGCTCCAATAATGAGTTCAAAAATCAAGCAAATCCTCAAAAAAATTTGTTATATTCCTCTAAAGTAGGCTTGGTTTCTTAGGTTAATTTTAACAAATGAATTTGTATAAAATAAAATATTAAATGAGATAACTACTTGACAAGGAATGATTAATTATTTTTAAACAAAAATCAACAGACGCTTCATTTATATTCTATAACCTGAATGAAAACCTTTAGTAACCCATTTAAGGTCACAGTTTTCCCAATATAAAATTACAATATGTCAATTTATTTACCTCAATTTGCATTACCACAGTATTTCCAACACCTTTACTTCGAAACAATTGAGTATTTCCCAATCAATTCTGACAACATTCTTTGGCCAAATGCAAAAGCGCATTTGAACTGTCTCCATTTGCCGCAAATTTCTTTTCCAAATTGTTTTCCCAGCTCCGGTTTTGCTGCATTACCTGCAGCAAACTCCCTGTGTGTGCAAGTGCAACTGCAACAGCCGCAGGACCTTCCCATCCAGGATCCTGCCTTGTCCCTGCACCCCTCTATACTTTGGCTCGCATTTCCGCTCGTTTTGTGTCGTACATTTCACTTCTTTCACTCCGAATGTGTTTCCCATCCACTTGTGCGAGTCTTGAGGGGTTACTTTGCCAGGCTCCTCAGACATTATTTCAGTGTGTGTTCTTTATTTCTCCCCGCTTTATATTTTTTTTACTCCTCTTTGAATTTTTTTTTTCCCAGCTTGGATTATGCCCTTTTGGCACTTTTCGAAATTATTTTGTAGCCACCCCACATTGAAAAAAAGAGAACAAAAAAGGGTTAAACTGTAACATATTATAATTTAACCTTAGAAAATATAGGAAATAAATTCAAGGAAAAATCTGAGCGAATTGAACCATATGCAATTTCTATATATAAATCCAAGAAAATGTTTAGTTCAAATATATTTTAATTTACCTTCTATACAGAAACCGCTGCTAATATTATAAAATTTTAAAATTTACCTTGGAGTTAGCTTCTTAAATTCACAATTTTTCCCCCCCAAAATAATAATTTTTTTCAGTGCATTTGGGCCTTGGTGATGCATGTTGTGTGGCTGCAGTGTCTCTAAATTCAGCTGGCAATGCAGTGGTAATATTTCTAATGGCCCACGATCCAAGACCCAGCCAAAACTCAACCATTAAAGTTATCCCAGACAAAAAAGGGACTTTAAGACCGCAGAAGATCCTGCCAAGGATGTTTTGCCATCGACCGGAAATGGTGGGCCGAATCTTGTAAGCAATCAGCTCGAAAAATACAGGAAATTCAATTTTTATGCGCAAAAACCAGCGGCAGGAAGGCGTGACCCAAAACACCCAAAGATATCGACTCAATATTGCCTGGCCACCAACAGCAACAGAAAAAATAAAAACAAAAATAAAAGGAAAACTTGAAAGAAGTTAAAACGTTTACAGACCAACGCGCAGCAACAACCACGAAAGGAATAATAATTGTAAATAACTTGATTTTGTTGCTGCCTTCGCCGGAGACCCGTACCATCTCAGTAAGATGTGCTCCAGTTGGCCCAAAGTGCACACAGCATTTGGGTGGAATGGGGGTCCAATAAGACGTTCAAAATCTTTTGTTGGGCGAAATTGTTTTGCAAAATAAGAAATAAGAAATGAAAAAGGAATACGTTGCAAAGTAGCGAGAGAATTTTGAGAAATCCAAACAAATCCAAGACGAAATTTAACAAAGTCGATAGAAGAAAGTATTTTCCTGATTTTAATATTGCGAGAGTCTGTTTTATGAGCACTCTAAATTGAAAATCCTAGAGTTTTGATTACAAAATAAATATAATATGCTAAATATTGAACATTAGGTATTTAATTTGGAAAAAATGCACTAATATACTGTGTGAAAACTTATTAAAAATGCAATTCTTTGCCAAAATAAAAACTAAAACTATACTACACTGATTTCTAAATTAATAAGAGCCTTTTTCAAGATTCGTCAGTACTTTCATATTTTATAAAATCGTGTGAACAAAGTATAAGAAACTTTTACTAGGTTAAGTCATTAATAATTTTTCACTGTCAGAATTACAGAAATTAACGTTTCTTTGGGAAGTTTCCTTCGACATCTGGTGAGCATTTAATTTAAACTTTATCCCTTGCACTTCATTAATCCTACAACAAATTAAAGCGTTTGTCACAAACGGTTTAAAACATAATCAATCATAGTGTGCTGCAAACTTTGCCGTTGGCCATAATTTTTCATAATTTTCCCATCAGAAAATCCTGGGACCCTTTTTTTTCCACCCAACTCCACAATCTAATCGGATTTGCCGCGTAGTTGTTGTTGCTGTGCTGATTTTATATAACGTATTATATTTTATGTTTATCTGCTTGGAAATGGAATAACAACACCGAAAAATATGAGCCATCTCTCACAGCCCAGAGCCACAGAGCAAAAAGTGTGTGTGCGCTTTAGACATTGAGCAACAATTTCATTTGCATATTTTTCATTTGCTCCGAGTCTCGGAGCCTCGGTGCGAGGGTGCGAAAATATATATACGGTTGTGGTGGTGTGGCAATCATGAAATATCTGTGTGGCATTTTGATAATATTTTTTCATATTTTTTTCGGCTGGCGAATAGACATGTAAGCCAGTCTCCCATCGAATGCCAGAGCCGGGCAATGAAAATTGGAAAATATCAAATTTCCAAAAAAAGGTTCTCCTCTCACAACCAGGCTCTGTAAATATGAAAAGGTCGGTGAGGGCGATCGAGTGTTAGTACGAGGGCGAGGGCGAGGGCGAAGGCTCTGCTCCTGACACATTTCATTAGGCTGTCCCGCACACACATACAATCAATTGCACTGACAGAAAAAAATGTAAGAGAACGAAAAACAAAAATTACAAAAATTATTTATGGACTTAAAGTATATGTAAACAAAAAAATAAAAATAGGGTAAAATCACAAACTTAACTGCAAAATTACAAACCAAAATAATATGTTTACTTAACGTAATAAATTTCAACTAAAAACCCTTCTTTTAAAAGTTAAAAAAAATAGAATTGTATGGAAAAAAGTCTTGCTGAGAGCACTTTCTCATCTTTTTATAACTTTAAATACAATTTTTAAAAAATAATTCATTATTAAAAGGTAGACCTAGCTATATAAAAATACGTTTATCAAGTTTTTTGTTCAAAAATTCAAATAAATCAACATTTTTAAAGTATTTTCAAAAGTTAAAAGATATTTTTTCTTAAGGAAAAGTCTTTTATAAGCCCACTTTTTCTTAGGCTCTAAATATCAATTCCTTTCTCTCAGTGCACATATATTTATAGACGAGCTGGGGTTAGTCGTTTCTTGTGGCATAAATTGACGCCTGGTTTTTATCATAAGGCAATTTCATATTATGAAGGGGCATTTTGGCCTTAGTTTTGCCGGCAGTTTTATGGTCTCCGGTCTCGGCTTTGGTCTCCGTAAAGCGACCAAGTTATTTGCACTTAGTTCTCGTATATCATAAATTATGCCACCTCCTCGTATGAATCACCATGAGCTGCGCCAGTTCGGAATATCGCTTTGAATGATAATAAAGTGAGTAATTGCCCTGCCTGACGATAATTCCTGGACGCGTCAGCATAGGACAGAGAAGAGGAAGCCCCCTATAAGCCGGCTGGGATATGCCGCAAAATCCCCAAATCCTTTTGTTTTACTCCGCAAGACTTAATAATAAGTTCCGTTTCGGAGGCGTAAGCCGGGATGCCGATAAAAAAAACAACAACATGCCGACAGCTGTTGGGACTTAGGGCACAGGAAACACACGCACAGCCGGTGTGCGAAAACAAAAGCACACTTCGAGGCGCGTGCCGAGCGAGCGTCTTAGGAAAACCCGAGAAGAAGCGCCCCAAAATGCCGGCAGGCCGGCTTAAGAGTTTTCCCGGCGAACTGTGGAGCACCTACCGATATGAAGGAGCAGGAAAATCACGAAAAGGCGGCTACTAATCCACATGTTTTCCGGCTTCTGTTTTGATTCCGATTTTGATTTGAATTTGGTCGTGGTATTACTTATGCGTTTTTCTTCTCTCGCTGTGAGCTTTTTTTTCAGGAATATGCGTGTATGGGCAGTGACTTGTAAAAAATTTTGATTTAATTTGGCTTTCACTCTTGAGCGGTTTTACATTTCAGACACTTGATATTTCTCTCTTTTTTTGTATTTTATAATTTTTCTTTGGCACATTTGAATCTTTCTTTTCTTTTTCTATTTTGATTTTTTCACTCTGGTGATTGGGTGATTTTCGGTGATGATTTTATGGTGTTTTGTTATGTTTTGAGGGACTGCATGGCCGGCGCACTGTGCCACACGCTCGATATATGAATGCACTCCCGCCAGGACAACCGACTGTCAGCAAGGACTCGACTTGACTGCGCCTCGCACCGAACTGTGTTTGGAGGAGCTCTTCTAGGGACACCGTCGGACCCTCGTCGGCTCTCTTCCGGACTCTCTTCACCGCCGGAAATTCACCACACGCGCGCACTCACTTCGATTCAAACGCGATGCATTTTCAGTCCAATTTCCGTCGTCCGCCAGAGCCGTGCGTATCCTTCGAGCCTCGAACAGCAACTGCCGGACCCGGCTCGGGAGCGGATGCCTCCAAAGTCATGGTTTTAGCGGTGCAGTTGGCAGCCCCGTTCGCGATGGGATGCGATGCTCTCTGCGCCTGCGCCGCACGGCTGCGTTTGTTGTCTGTGGTTAGGCACGAGGCCTGTGAGCACGATTCCCTCGAACAGCTGTGTTTACACTGGACCGGGCCAGTTGGGCGGATGGCCATAAAACTGGGTGTCACTGGGGCCTGGGTGGTGGCTTAGCCACATGCGTGAGTGCCTGGCTCAATGTTTCAATTATTCGGCCAGCTCCATCTTCGTTGGCATAGATTAGGTAGGCATCATGAACTCTGCCTTGTTGATGTCTCCCTCATCGGGCCTGGAGTGAGTCAACAATCTCATTTACTTTCAATTAATCAAGCATCTTGAGATGGTGGCTCTTCAAAATAACTCATTAATTTGCAGGCATTCGGCAGCATTCGCTTTCTGGCAACCCAGTTAATGGACTCCAATATTTGCCCGCATAATTTACTTGGCATTATGCAAAGCAATTTCACACTTAAGTCCCTTCCTGTCGTCGCATAAATGTTGTCTACTTTTATTTATATATATTTTTTTTTGGGCCATCCCCGCTAATGAGCATCAGGGGAAATTATGGCCAACAAGGCGGGGCAAATACTCGTTTCCAGGGAAAAAAGAAGAGCCACAACAATAGGGCAGTGTGGAAGCTGCCAAGATTCATAATATTTAGCCTAATAATGCGCGGTTTCAAATTGATGTCACTAAGAAAAACAAAAAATATTGTTCTTACAGCTTTGTTATATATAAAAATAATTTATTAAGATTTTTGTTTAATATATTAAGAATTTTCAAAAGCTTTGTAGCATATTTCAAATATTTTTAATTTTAATTAGGCAAATTTAGCTTTTTACTTATTTTTACTATATAAATACCAATTTCAAGTTATTTTAATCGAAATAATATTATTTTAAAACTCAATTTTCCTTACAGTGCATACATTTTTTTTGGGGGGACATTTGTCGTTGGCCAATTTCTTGTTTTTAGGACGCGTGAATGCGTAAAAAGCTCCAAAGGGGTGGTGGTGCCCGGCTGTTACTGCCTGGTGATGATGGTGTTGGCACACATTAGGCAGCAGCGCCAAGGACAGCGGCCGCAACAACGGCATCAAAAGCCGCAGCAGCAGCCGCAGCCGCAACAAAGGCAACAACAATAAAACATAAGCCAAAAACCGTGTTTGTTTGGCTGCCAAAAATGTACATACATATTTTGGACCCGCTCGCATTTCCCACAGCAGCAACGACAACGAATCAGCCAACGCCAAATACTCGCAACACAAAAAACAAGGCAACTGTAACCATATTCATGAGTGGCTCGCACTGTGAGTGTGTGTGAGTGATTGTGACTTGCATTTGTGAGCGTGACGGTGTCCTTGTCGTCCTTGTTGGCAGAGGCAGAGGCGGTGCTGGGGCTGGTGCTGGTGTCGCTGCTAATGACAACGGGACCGCGTTGCGCATCAACGAGCGACACCAAAAAGTCATTGACTCATTGAGTTTTGTCCCGGTGTGCGTTTTGTGTATCTGTGTTTGTTAACAAACCTGGTTTTTACCCTTTCAAAGGGTAGAGTCCTTGAGATTTGAGGGCTTATCATGTCTTGGGTGTATAATTTTTTAGAGAATTTTCAAGTTTATATTAATGTATTAGGCAGCATTTAAAATATTTAATGTTTAATAAAACAACAAAAGAGTATTTACAGCTTCGATCCTTCACGAAAGTCTTCACTTCATCGCCTCCTGCCCGGCAACATCGGCTACACTCTTTGGCTCAAGCAGCGAGAGCTTGTTTGTTTGTTGGTTGCCTGGTTGGCTGAATGACAAAGTGACTAACTGACAAACTGACTAACTGACTGACTGCCAATGCGTGTCTACACACGGGAGGAGGAGCCTTAACAGGAGCAAGAGGCAGCAGCAGTAACAGGGAGCAAAAACAACACCAGGGAAGCGTCAACCGTTATGGCCACTGTTCAGAGACCACTCGCCCCACTCTGTCATCATTAGGCCTGGCCATGGTGGAGTAGTCGCTGGCCAGGTAGGCGCACCAGCTGCCGTGGCACTTTGGTCCACTCCCTGTGTATGTTACATGCATCGTGCCAAAAAGCGGAAACTTCCCGGCGGGGCTGTAAATTTCGAAAAGAGAGACACTTCTTCCGAGTCTCATCCTATAAACTTCTAGTCTATTCAGTTCAGTTGGTCATTCGTTTCTTGGCTCACAATGGGGGGGTAGAGAGGCATTGTTTGGATGCATTCAAATGGGGCTGGTTCATATCCGATGCTGGGGACTGGTCACCGTTGGCCAGTCAACCCAATTCTATAAATCTACATAACAATTATGATGCTGGTAAGTATTAAAAACAATAACAAGGACAGCAGGACACGGAAAACAAATAGAAGCCAGTGACTAGTAAATTCCAGAAAAATGTACGTTGATATAATAGAGATTAAAGAAGGACTAAATAGATGTTTCTGTAGTTAAATATTACCAGAATTATCAGGAACTTGAAAGATACGTAAATAATTCATTACATTTTGGCTCAAAATATAAAATGATTTAATATTTTGGATTTTTCGTATGTTCCAATTGACTATAACAGTAAATTAAATATTAAATATGTTAGTGTTAGAGGCCATCAAATTCTTTAAATATTTCCCCCTGTCATTTTCTCGATTTTGCCAGTGCATCTATGCAAAACTATTGCTTTGGCTATGGGTATGGCCATGTCGGTGACTATGTCTATGGGCTATTAACTATGCCGGCTGGCCATGTCCTCCGACAATTTCTAACAATGCGTTGGCAGCTGGGCAAAAAGGCAAACTTATCTGCACTGCGCGGCGATGCTGCTGATGTTGCTGTTGCTGCTGCTGTTGCCGTTGTTTAACGTGGCATTTATGCGCCTGTTTGCTCAACGTTTTGTATGTAGGTCAACATTTGCACGCTCTATGACTGACGTCAACAAGGACCGGGAATGGCCGACGCCCCGCACCTTAAACCCCACCATTATCCCTTGTACCCCTCCAGCCGCCTCCTCTTGTCCGTTTCCGTTTCCCGTGTTTATGTTGTTGCTACACCTCCCCCGATGTCGCTCTCTGATTATTGTTGTTGCTATGACAAACGCCCAAGCCTATGTAAAACAGGGCAGAAGCAGCAGCTGACCAAGTCCCGAAACCAACTGCAATGCTGCACAGTGCAAATGGGCCGAAAAATCTGGAATTTCTGAAAGCCATGAGGATAGTTTATTAGGAGATTTAAGGCTTTAAGGGAAAACTAAATGAATATAAAATATTTAAAAGAAAATTAAACGGGTATTCGAAGCCTTTCTAGGCCTCTTTAATATGGTTTATCCCAAAAACATGATGTAAGGTAGGTTTCTGAACCAGTATTAATGTTCAGGACAGCATTATCTGACATTTTATGAATATAAAAAATAATTGTATCGTTCAGGAAGATATTTAATATGATTACCCAACATTTTGAAACCTTTTGACAATATTTTCTGCCAAAAAAAAAAATAATATTCCCCAAAGTGAAGCTTTTTATTCGGAGTTTTCTCGCCCAGGGTGCATCATATGAATTGTGCGTTATATAGTATGTATATATGTATATGTGGGGCCAACATATGTATGTGCGAACATGCATATGTATATATATGCGGCGGGAGGCTTCACTATTGATTTTCATTTTTGCGCGTTTTACAACACGCTTTGTTGCATTTTATTTGCGCTGTCATTGACAGCAGCCGCCACATGGTGAGTGCTTTTTCCAGCAGCCCCAACACCCAACACCCAACACCACCCAACTCCCGCCCCCCAAACACCCAACACCCCTTCTTGCAGCATACTTTTTTGGGCGTTGTCCACTGCATTTTTAATTGGTATACAGCTGGCCGTGCGCGAACTCATGTGAGTTGAAATACGGCCACGGCGACGTCAACTCTCGGCTGCACTTGAAAAACGCAATCGTCAACGCATTTTACATGTTTTTCAATTTCATCTGCAGAATTTCTTCTTCTTTTCATTTTTTTCCCCATATTTCTGCTGCAATTCCTTTGACAACATGGCCAACAACGTCATTCACGATAATTGCAGCCTTGAGGCCTGCGGCGGGCATATTTTCATTTTCCATTTTTTATTCCTCCCGTGTGTCCCTGTGTGTTGATTGTATATTGATTTTTGCCCAGCTGGCACTTGCATTTAGCATTTTTTAATGACTTTTTTCATGTACTTTTTTTTTAACTCAAGCATGTTGTTACTTCATTAAGCGAGATGTTTGCGAAAATGTTGCATTTTTTCCACACAAAAATTTCTTCAAGTGGTTGCCCGAAGTGAGTGCTCGAAGAGGAGTTGGCTGCGGATAAGAAGCGATTTCAATAAAGCGATGATAGAAGGGGTTGGAAAGGGAATCACATACATCATTACAATATTTGCCCACACTTAACCCCTTCCCCTCTCCCTAACCCATCCTACCTTAACAAAAGCAGAAGACAAAGGAGCCAAAGGAGTCAGGAAGCGCATTTGCATGTAACACGTGAGCTTACAAAAGCCAAGTGACATTGTTTGGGCCACGGAGGGTCGTGGCACATAAATTAAAGTGAGAGTGTAAGTGTGTGTGGCAAGAGAGGGTTGATGTTTGCCACACACACACAGAGACACAGAGGGGATCCTGTATCACCTACAAACCCTCGATTTCAACCCCCGCCCCGTGTTGACAGTCGGCAAATGGGTTGAGCCCAGAGATTGATATGACAAGCTCCAAACGGCGATGAAGGAGTGGGCTCTATACTCGACTGACGATGACATGGACTTGGAAGGGGACAGGGACTAGGGACAATGACGATGTTGAAGCCTGCGCACGCCTCAGCGCACAAACAAATTATGCAAAATGCATTTGCAGCCCAAGTCGAAGGATGCATTGTGTGTGCCAAACGTAGCACGTTAAATAATTAAAAGTTGTTGCAACAGTCATTCAATAACTCGGCTTGTTGTGACTTCAACAGGAAAAGATAAAGGAAAGTCAGGTACTTCTAAAACGAAGTTGAAGATACTTGTACCCTTTAGCCATAATTATAGTCCATAGGTTCACAGTAACCACTTTAATTATTTCTTTAAATAAAAAAAAACTAAAAAAAACTACCCCTTGAACCTATCAATCTTCCCTACAAAAGTCGTATTCCAAGCAAAATACGAAAAACAGAAAAGGAAAATCTATTAACAGTCATAAAAAATAGATTGTTCTTAGATCGTTTTTGTCTCTATCAAACGGAAATTGCAATCGCAAACAATTTGCCAAGTAGTTGTTGAGCATATCAACTGAGTAAATTGCCAAATGTGGCAAAGTTTTCAAAAAGTTTTACTCGGAATTCAGAATTTCCTATTGGCGTAGCGGAAATGGCGTTTGAAATGGCCGACATAACATACACAAATGCACACTTTAAGATGAAATAACCGTTACTTAGTTTCCGTTTTGGCCAGAGACAATTGAAAAACTGTAACGGCTATGGACAGAGAAGGGAGTCCTTTAAAGAAAAGTTTATTTTTGATGGGTTTTAGCCATGAAAAAGGATATATTCTAATAGTCAAAGTTATTTATGATAGCAGTAGAAATGATTGGGAGGTTGTACAAATTATTTATTTTGTATTTAGTAATTTATGGAATTTAAGAAGGCTGAGATGTGAAATTATAAAAAGTTTACAAAGCTGTTTATCTTTATAAAATACTTGTAAAAAGCTTGTGTAATTTTAAATATGGTTTTCAGCTCTACTTTCTTAAAAACTCTTCCCATTTTTCGATCAGCACAAAAGCTCCTTACCGCGCACTTTTTCCAGTCCAAGTTAATACACAATAAACATCGTGGAAGCAGAGACAGTATCCTCCACGTCCTCCTCCGTTTCTTTTTCTGTCCCATCACGTTGTAATGTGGCGCAGAAAAAAATGTAATAATCACGCACTAAGAGCCATTTTCAATTACCGTCCTCAAGGAATCAGGACCAAGAAGACGGCGCCCCGAAATGCCACTCGTTTCGCCCAGCTAACCGCATAAAAAACTAATCAACTTATTTATGAACATTTATTATGAACAATGGAAACGTGCTGAATTGCGCATTCCGCAGCGAGCCAAAGTAAATAACGTAAGGGAAAATACTTGGCGAAGGAAAATGAACTTTAGCAAAAGTTGTGTGCCGGAAAGAGAGAACTGAAACTGGAAAATGTCCCTGCTGTTTATAATTTCTCTCTGCCGAAATTACTTTTCTGGCCAAAGCTACTGTCATATTTGGTCTGTCCCAAACTGGTGGTACGTACGCACATAAAATGGCCAAAAATTGCTTTGGGCAGAATCTTCACACATGTAACAAAGCAAGGACCTGGAACATGGTGGTCCTGAAACCCTGGTAATGGGCCATCGTGTTGCCTTTTTTTGGTTCAAGGGTTCGAGACCTCTTGACCATAATTTACGCCACTTAAATTACAGACCCATTCTCGGCACTACTACTCCAGTGGAGAACATGTGCTGGCCATAAACATTCGGGGACAAGGACGAGGACGAGCATGAGCACGAGGTAGAGGACAAAGAATTGGTCCTGGGAGAAGGACTGCGACTCGAACTCGGACATTCGACATTGACGACGACGTTTTTATGGCTGCCGCAAAAGCCTTTTATGCCGCCTTGAGGCAAATTTGATGATTTTATTAAAAGAGAAGTTTTGCGATATTCGGATCGTAATATCGACTGCCGGACGGCCATTGGCTTTCGGCACGTTAATTAGCCATAATTACCCGCAGAGCTTTTGGCTTTTGTCGGCTGGCTTTTGTGCCCTGTCACGCCTCTGATTTATGGCCGCCATTTGCCTTGGTCCTTTGAGCGGCTTAAAGCCGCACAACTTTAACGCAATCAAAATGGCGTCCCTCACACACACACACACACACACGGACAGTAAGCCACACTCAACCAAACCCACACCGATGCAAACACTGACAGCTCATGCGTGTGCTAAATGATTTGGAATTGATTAGAAGCAAGAAGTAAGAAAAATGTGCGATAGGGAGACGGAGAGCAGAAAGCGGGTGGGGCAAATAAAAATAAATAAAATATCAAAGCAAGTTCGTATGAAATTTTTATACCACGACTTTATTGAAAAACCCACAGCGAAAGGGTCTCCGGTCTGGGGATATCCTACTATATCCTCGCCGCCGCCGCCGCCGCCTGACTGTGCCCCGATAATAACCTTCTGCAGCAGATAAACAGAAGCGTCTGGCTGGATGCTGCCACATGCCAAATAAACTTCAAAACTGTTAGCGCCTCGACGCCTCCGCTAAGTTTCACAACGCTGACAGCCACAGGATGCGAAAAGGATATGGCCAATGTTTTTGCTGCTCTCGCTTTGAGGGACGTTTTAAGGCTACTATTTCGAAAGGGTCACATTGCAGATACAAGAAACAAATAGTAGAAGATAGCCAGAAGGGGCTATACAGGAAATTGGTTACAAAACAGTTATTTAAATAAATTAAGAAGTGACTTTTACAGATGAATTTAATATATGGTAATTAATTAAACAAATAATTGTATTTTTGTACCAGATTTATGCATATTTATTTGCTCTTAAAAGTAGTTTTTTTTTTAAGTAAAAATCTTTACTACAAGTTCAGTTTAAATTATATTCGAAGGTGCCCCTCGATATGACTATATTCAAGTATGATCCAATTTATGCAGATATATTTGTTCCTGTCACTTGAATTGTTTACCACTCATATCACTTGTCGAGCCGTTCGCACATATCACAATTCCACAATTTCCCCATCATTTCCCATGCCAGTTTTCCGCCGACTTTTCTATTTGGTTAACATGTTGTTCCTGCCAGTTGGTGTTCCCGGCAGCAATGTTCTTGTTGTTGTTGCGGCTGTTTGCTGTTATTGCTGATGAAAATATATTCAATTTATTATATTCGATATATAGAGACACTTATTTTCTGTTGACATAATGATACGCATGATGCGGCAAGCTCTCTCGTTTCCAGCAACTGTCATGCGGAAGATGTTTCGTTATTTTTCTAGCCAAGAGCAAGGAACAGCGACATGTGTGCGTGTGTGTTTGTGTGTTTGTGTGTAATGAATCTGTTATTAAATTGTTGTTGCTTGTGACAACAAAAACACGAGGGATATCACTGACAGGCCAAGCAAACAAACAACAACACGAATAACGTCAACAACATCAACACCATCGCCTGGCCGCACATTTTGGAGGGGCCCCAGGACTTCTTGGTGTCCTGCCCGGCCTCCCACATCAAGGATCAATCAAATGCAGACTCTGCTGGCAGAGGGAGGACCCTGCTCATTGGCTGCTCCCTGAAATTTATGAAGGTTCTTAATGCCAAAGGCCATGAATGTTGTCGCCTCTGTCGCAAAATATGAACAGCATCCAGCAGTCAGTTTACCAGCCAGGGCTTCCCAGGACTCTGATACACAAACTGAACAGCGTTGAGTGGCATAATGTTGGGGTATTTCTGCTCCTTTTCCTTGTTGGTTATTCGCATTAAGGAAGTTATGCAACCAACATGTTGTTCTCGAAAGCTGCATTACTTTAAAAATTGACATACACGCAGGAAAAAGTATACAAAATCATTTACAAGGCTTTAAAAAGTACAGTTTATAAATGAAATAGTAAGATATAAAGTTTTTTAGATCTTAATTTTTGAATTGTGAATACAAATATGTAGATAACATCTACTAGATATTTAGCTTTGTATAAAGCTAGATTGCTATTTTGTATTTTTCCCTGTGCACCTTTGCTAACTCCTGCTGGCTTCAAAAAAGGAATTTCCGCTAAAGTTGCCATGGACCCGTTGAGCGATGGTATAAGCCATCATCTGTGGTCTTTGAGCGGCGCCCTGCTTCGGTGTGTTTGGCCCCTGATAATCGCAGCCAGCATTCTGAGCACTCATTAGCAAAACGTTCGGAACTCTTTTGGGCCGCTTGACGCCACAACTTTTGACTTCATTATGTCGCGTTTGTCCTCCGCAACCACCGCCACGCCCCCACCATTTTTAGCCATCTTAGCGCTGTCGCCGCAAAATTGTGCAACGTTTCCGCAGCTGCTTTTGGCGCACATCCGTTGCCGCCAACATTTTGCTCGTGATTCTGGTAGTGGTCCGGGTTCTCGTCCTGCTCTTGCTGCTGCTCCTGGTGCGGGTCCTAAGTCCTTGGCATTCCGGTCTCCCTCGCTGCGGTTGCTCGCCATTCCATTTTATTTTGCACATTTTATTATGACTGCCGCCGCTTGCCAGGCAGCTCATACATTTTTTATTATTATGTCTGCTTATCAGCATGTGGCAAATATACTCCAGCTTCAGTTCCTGGACGAGCAGGACGAGCAGGACTCGTAGGGCGATCCTTGTGGACGCCCCGCGTGGAGGGGCCAACACAAGCCAAGCGTTGAACTGCGCGTTTAGAGCCGCTCGTTTGGCTGCTCCGCTTCACAGTTGGCTGATTGTTTGAATGATGACGGCGACGCTGCGGAGTCCATAATGCCCGGCTTTCGAACCAAAATGGCAATGGTTTGTCACGCCCAGTTGAATATCAGCGCTCGATAAATACATCCTTTCATAATTCTGGTTCTCTCACTTTAAAGTTAAAAAAATATACCTATATTTTGTCAATATTATGAAAATATAAAATAATAGTTTCTTAGCCATTCAAAACTTCTTAAAACTCTGATTGTATTTTCAACTTAGATTGTATTTTATAAAGAAATAGTATGTGAAATATTTAAAAAGTTAAACAAAACTACAGACAGCCGGATGTATACAAAAAGTTTAAAAGCAAAACAACCAAAAGCCACAAATGCATTAACCCCCCCATCTATGATCAAAATAAATATTTTGCCTTTTTATACCCTTGCAGGGTATTATAATTTCAGTCAGAAGTTTGCAACGCAGTGAAGGAGACGTTTCCGACCCTATAAAGTATATATATTCTTGATCAGCATCAACAGCCGAGTCGATCTAGCCATGTCCGTCTGTCCGTCTGTCCGTCTGTCCGTCCGTCTGTCCGTTTCTACGCAAACTAGTCCCTCAGTTTTAAAGCTATCTGAATGAAACTTTGCATATAGTCTTCTATATACTCTCACTGCTATATATGTCGGAACGGGCCGGATCGGACGACTATATCATATAGCTGCCATACAAATGTTCAATAAATTTTTAGAAAAAAAATTATAACTTTGCTGTTTTTCAACATTTTTGCACCATTTTTTAGATATAGTCATTTTATATTATTTCTTAATTTTGGTAAAAATTTTATGAAAATCGGACGACTATATGATATAGCTGCCATAGGAACGATCGGGAAATTATTAGGAAAAAAATTATAGTTTCGTTGTTTTTCAACGTATGTTTATCTACTCTGAGATATAAGCTTTTTTTATTATTCTAGAATTATGGTATAAGTTTCATAAAAATCGGACAACTATATCATATAGCTGCCATATAAACCGATCGGTAGATGTAGAGAAAATGTAAAGCTGGGAATGCAAAACTGTAACTGTCAAACTGTAAACATAATAATATAGGTAAAATGTAATGAAATAATATCTGCAAGGGTATACAAACTTCGGCGTACCGAAGTTAGCTTCCTTTCTTGTTTAAATTTGTGGCGAAATTTACATATTTTTATGAAGCTATTTTAGAGTGGCCTATTATAAAAATTTATTTAAACTTAAATAAAGGAAAGCATGAAATTAACATTGATTAAGTTTTGTTTACCAAAATATTAAGAGTAATTGAGTTCAACACGGCGTATGAACAATGTCCATGAAGATATGTCTTTAATTTGTTATCAACATTTAAATATTGATTTATTTTCTAATCTCAGGTACACCCCAATTTGTATAGCAAACCTTTAAAACCGCATCCTTTGGCTGGCTTGCAGCTTGATAATTGTTCAATATTTTGCCAACTTCCGCAGAGTTTTAATATCCGGTCGGCACGAGATGAACCCAACTGAACTGTAGCTGGGATTGGAGCCAACGACCATTGTCATTGCAATGGGGCAATGTCAGAGACGTAGGCTGGAAATGCCTTCATATACCTATGCCTATCCGGAAAAAAAACTCCGCCGGAGGGGCCTGTGCAGGGAAAACAGCAACAAAAAACCGCAAAAAAACTCTGCCGTAAACAGTGGCCAGGTGATGAGTGCGAGCAGGCAAACAGCAAATAACAAAAAGCACACGGCAAAACACTCCAGCCAGAAGGATCAGCAGGAGATGGAACAGGAGCAGCAGCAACAGCAGGAGTAGGAGCTGGATTGGCAGTGGCAACCGGCATCATCAGCCGGCAGGCAGCGGGCAAAGTAATTTTAATTAAAACTTATGGCAACGTCTGCGAGTGAGTAAAACACGGCGAAACGAGTTGATAAAAGCGCACAAAAACACACACACACAATACACACACCCACACAGTTCTAGAGCTACACCCATACACGTGCAAATGGGTTGTGCCTTAAACGAGGTAATTAAAAAACGTAAGCACCTTTATAGCAAAGCCAACTCCCATCTCACTCCGTGTAATTTCCATTTTATTTTATGCCAGCGCGAGTTTTTTGTATTTGCTGCACTCTTTCCTTTTCTGTATATTTACCTTTGTTGTTTTGTTATTTTGTTTTGTTTGGTTTTGTTTTCAGTCAGCTTTGTTTTTCTTCTCTCTTTCTTTCCTTTTTGTTAATTTTTTTTTTTGCCTTTAAGCCGTCGCCGTAATCTGATATTACGTATACGACGTGTGCGCCAGATATTTAATAGAAATTCAACGTTTTTAAGCCTTTCCACCAATAAAACGGAAAAATTTATTTTCATCCACCCTTTTTATATATATTTTTTTCCCCCGTTTTAGCGGATAGTTAAACTGTCAGCTGAGGTAATGCAGGGCAGTCGCGGAATTTACTGCTGCATCTGGTCCTATTTATTCAGCTTTGTTCGCCTAGCCCCAGAATCCATAAAGCAGCTTACGGTAGTCGTAAAAAACTCTTTATATATATATTTCCTGTCGGACGAGAAGAATTTGGCCAGGGCAAATATTAAGTTTTTGATTTAGAACCCATCAGAGTTGACTTATACGATAAGATTATCCGAGTTCAAAGTAAATGAATGCCAACATCCGCGCCTTAAAAAGAAGAAATATTATTCAGGGGAAGAATTTCCTTTTTTTTTTTTAAGGAACAATCGCTTCACAGTCTCAGTTTCTGCTGCCAGTCAAGTGCATCCATCAATTACATACTCGTATCAATGCACAATGGCCTTTCACCGGCCCTGACTATATACTTAAAAGTTTAGCCAGGCATTATACTAATTCCCGTATAGTTGGCAGGTCCTTTCTGCGGCCTGTCCATGGTCATGTCAAGCCTGGCACACCTCAGGTTCAGCTTCAGCTTCAGCCTCAGCCTTTGCCTTTTGCATTTGCCTTTTTGCACTCGGCCTATTTAGCTCCGGCTTTGGGCCTTTGTTTATGTGCGTTTTCTGCACATAATATACCGGCTCTGGCTATGGCCCCAGCTCCTGTACTTGCCGTTAAGCAGCCGGCACTTGGAACTCCACCCAGAAACCGGCATCCCTCACCCGATCCAGTTTCTGTGCCCGTTCCCATTCCCATTCCCAGTTCAACTTGCTGTAAAATGAAGCCAAAAGCTGTTCAAGCCGGCTGCTTGATTAACCATTCATTGCAGTTTTGTAGTGGCTCAATGGGAGAGATGCACAGGGAGAAATATATAAGGTAAGAACTATCTATATACTTTAAATTAAATCTTTAAAGAAAAACTGAAACTCCCCAACAAATAATCAAGGAAAAGAATGAAATACAACTTGAGAAATTTGTTGTCTGCTTTAACGCAACATAATTGTAGTTTAGAAGTTTTTACCAGTATCCCAAGACCACTTTCTCTCTGTGTATTCTGCACTGAGAACTGGAAAGTGGAACTCGCTGCCTTGCTCCACGTCTCACGTTTATTTCATTTGCTGCCCTTTTGGACCCAACCCTCGGGCTTTACTCGCCTGGCTGCCTCACTTTGTGTGTGTGAGATTGACTGAGGGGGATGTGGGTGTGGGTGTGGCTGAGGGTGTGCGGTTGTGGCTCTGAAACTGACTCCGACTTCGAGTCCGTTGTCCGGAGTCCGCAGTCCGGAGCTGTGCAATTTACGCTCAAGTAGCAAGCGGCGAACAGTAAGCAGCGGCGAAGACTTGCCAAGTGGCAATTCGTGCAGAAATTATGTTTAACTTTAGTTTCAAAGCCCCAGCAATGCAAGTAATGCCCAACAACTGTTCAGACCAGGCTTTCTTTTTCTTTTTCTTTTTTTTTTTTGGCCTAGCAAACACAGTGAAAACACACCCCAAAGCTGATAACGTTTTAATTAACATTTAATTTGGCCCAAAAGTTGTGCCTAGGCAAATCTGCCCATTGCCTGCACTCGAATTAAGTTTTTCCCTTCCACTGGCACTGACAATCACAACACAGGGATGCCGACGTAAGGACTCCTCCGTATGCATAATAACATTACAGCTCCCAGGGGCAGAAAATCGTTTTTCCACGTAGACAAGCTGCAAGCTGCATCATAGAATGCCAGCAGAATCCCAGCAGCATCCTGAATCCCTGCACGTAGCGGAAGCAATGATCTGGCAAATTTTAGTTTTACTTGTAGTAGTAGCTGCAAAAAGTTTCGCCGCTCCTCCTCTCACACTAAATAGTGTTAGTTGATGAGCACTGGGATGGCGGGGGCATCTCCACGTGTTGTTGACGTGCTTAGGTGTTGGCTTATGATTGCGCCGGCAGATGCTGCTCCTCACCAGGACGCCAGAAGGCTTCAGGCTGCAGGATGCAGCGGAAGAAACTGCAAGTAAGTTTCTTAAATTGCAACGATTCCGAGAGTGTTACACTGAACACTTTTAGAGCCCGAGGCCAGCACCCAGAATGCGACCTTTCAGCCAAAAATGCCAGCTGTTGCATCCCGTTCATTGCCTTCGGGGCAGGAACTTGTTAGCAAGCGTCAACTCGCCGATCGGATAACAAGTTTCCACTTACATCGGGAGTCCTGCAGACAGGAGCCCCATTTGTAGCCCAAGGTGAGGATTTTTTTTTTTAAGTTTGGAGCGTCATTTGTTAAGCTTACAGATAATGAATATTGATTTACAAGGGGTTTAGTTTATATTTCTGTTTTGTATTAATTAAATATATTAATAAATATTATGGTACATTTAAGAAGTAAATATTTTACATACATCTTTTGAACGTTTATTATTTATAGTAAATTTATTATCTCATTCATTTATTCATTTAAGGATATACCCCAATAGACTCCTTAAATGTAACATGATCCCTTGTCCAATTATTTCTATTCGCAATTCCCCATAGAAGGACATAACATACCTAATCACCTCGTAATATTTCCAGTGCAGAACCTAACTAAGTCACACAATCTGAAATCACATTCGCACAGTCATAACCTTTGGCCCCGCCCCCTCTGCAACGTCACGACCGCAACTTTCAGTTACTTTCTACGTGTACATGTAGGCACGTGTGCCTGTGTTGGTGTAATTTCGCAAGATTTTATATTCATAGCATAATCCTTGGGTATAAAATAGAAAAGTTTTCGTGTATCCAACTCGAACGGGCGCCATGGGATGCCTGGATAGGAAGGAAGGATGAAGGGCACTGCTGCACGCAGGATGCAATTTTCAATTTGTTGGTAATTTTATTTTATATTCCGAAATCCAATGTCAAGACGAGTTTACCGAAAAACGTTTTACCGTGCAAATGATTTTCACTTTGGCCCCGTGATGGCCAAGGAGTCCAGGCGCATCTTGGTCTGGTCAAACACAGAGAATAATATTTTAGGATGTGTTGAACTTGGTGAACACAATTTCTTGATCAAATCTTTTTGGTTAGAGTTGAAAAGCTAATGACATATTTTGTTGGTTATAATATATATTTTAAAGATCCTAATTATATATTTTATATAAATATTAAATAGAAACTTTTAATAATTCATAGAAAATCTTACAAATATTATAGAAAAGAAAACTTGTTCTTCATAGACTTTTCAAGTATTCCCATAAATTTAAAATAGATTTCCTCAATGAAATGGATAAAAGAAATACTGAATTTTCAATGAAAATATAACATCGACCAAATGGCAATATTTTTCCCTGTGAAACCCAACGTCAAGTTGTCTAAGAAAGTTGTAACTGTAAGCAATGGGCGAGTGAGTGACAGCGCAAGGACGCAAGTTGGCCAAAAGCTAAGGGCAAAGTTTTCTCCCACCGCCGCCCTCATTGTCATCTTGTTCTCGTCCTTTTCTGCAATCAGCAAGGTGTTCTGGCAGGAGCCAGGGGAGGCGGCTAAATTCATTCATAAAACGCACAATCAGACACACATCCCAGAGCCAAAGTCTCAGCCAGGTGCTCCGTCTCTCTGTTGGCCAGGCCAAATGAGTTTCCACGCAGACGGAAGCCAGCGCATTTTGGGCGCTGGCAAATAACAACACAATTACCCCAGGACAACGACGCCCGAGCTGAGTTTTGTTAAATGCTAAAAATTCAGGACACATAACTGAAGAAGGAAGAGAAAATGGCTAAAAAGAGGGAAAGAGAGGAACAGGAGGGAGCAGAGGGATATGGAAACATCCCGCAAACGTATGTCTGCTGGCTTGCCAATTATACAAACACATTTAACACACCGACACTGAAAAGAAAAACTTTATTCGGAATATATCCTTAAAATATTCGAGACCAAGTCCGGCAATATCAAGAATTACTTTTAGAGTTATGTTAACCTTTCAAACTTGGGTCTTATCTAAAAAATTCGGATTTATACATTTATTTAAGGCTTTCAATTTCGATTGTAACACATTATAAAGTTATAATATAACAATAGGTAATAATATTTAACAAACAATTAAAGAAAAACTCCTACGACTCTCCAATAACCCACATTATGTTAACACCATTCTTGTTCAGGCTGACGCCCTCTAGAGTAGAGTCCTGGTGCTGACGCAGATGCATAAGGAACTCAATGATCACCTGATATGGGCTGCCTCTCTGGTCGGCGCATCTGTGCAGTTCCCCACCGCAGATAAAATCAAATCGTGGCCTTCTGTGATCCTCGTCATTGGTGACCAAAAAGGCAAAGTTTGCATAGTTGTTCACAGCTTTTATAATGTCCCTTATGGAATGTTGCGCGTTGGCCTGGACCACATAGCGGGAGGAGAATGGTGGCTCGGATCCTTCAGATGGCATCAACTGGGTGTCCAGGTAAACGCAGAATAAATGGAATATAATGGCGGCATCGGTAGGCACTCGTACGCCTGAATTCCATGAATCGGGCGCGGATTTCTCCAGCTCCCGGATACGCTGTACCACGTACATCTGGTCCCCGGTGATGTTCAGAAAGGCCAGCACTGCGGGCAGAGCGGGCAGCATGATTCGCTGGCCCTCCACAGTCCGGCGTAGGGTGTCCAAACTCACAGTTCCGATCTCGAAGCCCACGAAACCGCGCTGTTGCATCACATTGTTCACAAAGTCTAGCTCCCTGACCAGACGCTTCAGTATGGTGTTTTGAATCCATGTCCTCAAATTAACCACATATTGCATTATTTGTTGGGAGGAGAATCGAGCAGGATCGGTGCTGCCCTTTTGGGTGTGCGCGGTGCCAAACTCTTCGAAGGTTATGGGCCTGTTGCTTACTGGTGCCGGAGACAAATTGTAGACGGTGTTCCTAAGTCGCTGGCTCATCTCTCTGCAGGCCGGACTCTGGAACTCGGGTACACTTATGCTCTTCTCCAAGAGTCTACGTTCCCGCTTCGCTCGATTGATGAGAGCTGGAAGCTGACAAAGATCGGTGAGGTAGTCTTCGGGACAAGCAGTTCGACTTTTGGTTTTCAGAGTCTGGGAGGGTTCCTGGTTCGACAGACAACGTCTTAAGGCATAGTTTCGCATGAGGAGCATGGTACTTTCGTTAATAAGTGTGTCAGACGTCTCGCAGATGACAGGTTCTATCTTTGGTAGATCCAAAACCGTATCCACCCCGTTGTTATCCAAGCCATCCAATAGGCGCTTTTGATCTTCAGTGCCAATCACAGGGTCACTCTTGAAAAAAAGATGCAAATACTTAACGAAATAGACCAGAGCAATGAAGGCTAAGAAAATGAATCCGAATAAAACCCATCTATAACGGGGTTCAGGGCAGCAGGATCGGTGTATCCGTATTAAGTCGATGCCAAGCACTATCAGCCACAGGAGGCAGATGCAGCTCCACTTCAAGTAATATGCCGCCGCGGCGCTCTGGAGACGCAAGTCGAGACTGCGATAAACCAAGGATCCTTTTTTCGGCGACCGGATATAGTTAGTTGTTCGATAGCGATCCATTATTTATTATAAAGTATGTTTAGGTTAAAGAATTAGTAGATTTAGCTGGGGAACTGGCAATAATAACTTATTTCTCATTGACTACTATATATATTTTAAAAAAGAAAATCCCATATTCAATAAATATTTAAAACTCCAAATTTCTAGAATATTTGAATTTTTTATCTCAGTGCACTGCATACGTACATATTTGTCGCAATTTAAGTCCTTGCCGCCTTCGCTGCCTTTTTGACTTGCCCCGCAGCATTTCAACACCAAGAATGCCCTGGTCCTGCGCCAGGATTCCTCTGCCATCTCTCTCTCTCTCACTCTGTCTCTCCCTCTCTTCCGGTCCTGGGTTATTTAATCAGTTGTAAGATTTGAGTTTCATGCGGAAATATTTAATTTGGATTTTAAATGCGTGCCGTGGTGTAATGTGAGACCAGAAGCAGCAGCAGGACCACGACGAGGACGAGCACCGGAGACTCTTGACAACGACAGGGGAAAATGAGACAAATGTTGCAGCCCACACACACTCACACACACACACTCTCAGTGCGCCACGGAAAACGTTAAGCGAAACTTTTTTATGGCTGTTGGATGGAGTTGAAATGTCCTTGCCATAGCATGTGCAGGACTGGATAAACTTTGAGTGTCGGATCTGTAATTACTCAGATTTCTTTGGGTGCTGTGTGCGGAGTCTGGCGAAAGATTTGTGGCCCAGCCGGTTGTTTATCTTTGTTTGGCTCTAAACACAAATCATTTCTTTTTTGTGATTTTAAATCTGGCAGAGAGAGTATTTTCTCTAAATTGGTTTTGGGAAAATATGTCCTTACCATATGACACGATATGTATTAGAAAAATAATAAAATTAAAGTAAAGTTTATCTTATATCTTATCTGTAAAGATGACAGCTTAATGCAACTCACTTAATTAATTGAAACCATCCAATTAATTCTAAACATTTTCAAGACATGTTTATCCATCATATTCAGTTTGCTTTAGCTTTCTTGTCAGCCTCTTATCCTGATTTCCAAGTATTCTATTCATGGCTTGGTTTCAAAACTTGTTTTTCGCTTTGTACCTGAGGATGAACTCCAGGATGCGGACCAAGTAAACACGAAGCACTCTCTTTGCGAGCGGCAATCCTTTGAGGATGTGTGTCAGGAGATGCGTTCCACTACATATAAAGCATGCTCGGGCACAAGTTAACCCACTTAGTGCCATCGACATGCAAGCAAACGGTTTAAGTAGCTGCCAGCAACCCGGCTTCCCTTTCCCTTGACGCTTGTACATGCATTTAATTTGTTACATAATTACGTAATTAATAAAACACAGGACCCGGAGAGACGCACACACACATCCACCGGGGTATATGCATATATATAAGGGCGTGTCCAGGCTTATAGGGCGGGCGGTGTAACTTAAATAAACACTCGTGCATGGTGGCGATGTCGGTGGCGTATGCGCAATATTGACATCAGGAAAAGATTTACGGAACCCACGCTGAACTTTGACACACACGCACACAGCAGCAGAAACAAGGATAATGGCAAACAGGAACAACCACAACAACAGCAGGATGAGCAAGAACTAGCAAATGCTTTCGGGCAATGCTTATATTTGATTACAATGTCATTGAGTAATTAATGTGTCCTTGTCAATAAAAATGCCAACAGGCATACGCAATGCTGCCTGTCAATCCAACAAGGATAACAGCAATAACAACAACAACACCGCCACCAATGAAGCTAGTCCATCTATGTACATGTGTGTGTCAGGAGTATCTGCATGAAACTAAAATCCTTTTGTTTGCCTTGCTTAATTAATCTCATCAGTCAGCATCGGAGGCAGAGCCTTCGCATCGTTTGTCCTTCGGGCGGATGTAACTGAGACGCAATCCGAGACCAAAAGCCGAGATCCTTTTGTTATTGTTGTTGTTGTTCAGGTGTCAAGAAAAGCCCTGGGGCATCCTGCATCCGGTTTGAGTCTTCCCTCTTTGAAACACATAAGCACATCGCCCCCGGGGGAAATTGTATTTCTAATTAATGGCCATAAAAAGCCATATTGCGCATACGACGTAAAAGTTTTCAACAGAAAGGGCATTAACATGGCTCTCAAATGAAAACAACAATCTCCCGGTCTGCGCTGGCCGGTTGGATGCAATCAAAATAATTGCCGGAGCTGCCAAAAAAGCCATTCGGATATAATTAACAGAACGTGGCCCGCAGCCAAAGCAATTACAAATCCAAATAGCACTCGTTGATGGTTCATCTCGATTATAGTTTCGCCGACAGGATATTAGCTGAAAGTCAAGGCGAAATTGACTTTTGTCTAAAATAAAATAACACAAAATTAGGGAGAATTTGAAGTTTTGTCTGATAAAGGAAAAACGAAGGTAGTTTAATAATATGTGTTTTAAAAACAGTTTCATCTTTAGTTTGAATGACTCCTAATTGCTTATACAATTTCCTTTCTTGTTTGAAAAACCCAACTTGTACTAATTTGTTTCATTGATAAACATTCTCATCCGATGGAGGAAAAACATATAGATAATTGAAGGAATTTGCATAATTTGTGCAAGTACTGAACAAGTTCAGCTGGACTTTTGTAAAGTTATGCGGCTTTTAGGTCCCTTTGCCCATTGAACAAGGACGCCTTTTGTCCTGTTTGTTACAACTTGTTGCACTGGGAACTTTCCGCAGAGCTGCAGTCAGCAAAAAGTATTTTAAATAAATTAAACGGAGAACCAAAACCCGGGGCCCAGAGTCAGAGTCCTTCGGTGACAACCGCAAAGCGAAATGCTGTGGCTGAAAAGTTATGTCATGGCCCAGAGCAGAGGGATGCAGGAAGCAGGACACTCGGATCGCTGGAGGGTTGTGCATCTAATAAATGCCAAAACCTACTCACCGCCCATCCTTTGCCGCCCTTTGTTCGTCCTTCGTCCTGCGTTCCCGGCAATTGCTTAAGAAACTTTGCAGGCGCGTTGAGTGGAGCAGAGTCGCTTTGCCTTTGGCTAAGCGAACGTAAAAACTTTTGCAGCATTGTAAACAATTCCCAATACACAATTCAATGCGCTTCAACACGCTCTAATGTATGCTACAAAACCCCGGCAAAGTTCCACAAAACAAGAGCAGATAGAGAACGGATAGTGCTGGCGAAATATGGAAAAGTTTTGCTGCTTATGATTGTTTTACTTTTGCCTCTGCTTTATTTTTTCTGTTATTATTTTTGTGTGCTTTTTTGTGGACAGCCTTGAGAGTTGGTCGTGTAGCTTATGTTATGGGTAATCCTGCCGGGTTTCCATATGATACCGACTCCCAAATGCCGAGTGTCCATCTCCTTCTCGCTGCTGTTTGCACTTCCTTCGTCCTTTACCGAATCCCAATTTGCCTCCGGCATTATTGTTTGCGAAATATATTAGAAAGTTTTTCCATTCACTCATCCCCCGGCCAGCATCTGGCATCCCTAGTACCCTCTGTCAACATCTTTTATGTGCATTTGGGATTGGTCATCATCATTGTGGCCTGATTATTATAATATGCTTATTGAATTGACCCGAGTTCGGTGACCCCTGCAATGCGGGCGTGCAAATCGAGAATGTTACCTAAACAAAGTTGGTTTTCCATAACAACAAATAATATATACGTATATAAAAACGAAATCAATTTCCGTTCTACGTTTATGTACAAACAGAAAATCCGGCAAATACCAACCAACAGACGGACTCCGGTTTTTAGATCGTTCGATTTTGTTTGTGGATTTGCGGCTGACGTTTAATATCGGAGCACGCAACGGAAATGGAAATCCAAATACATAGAAATCCGGCTTAATTGTGTGTAATTGACAGTCGCTTTGCATTCGCCGTTGAGGCATCTGAATTGAAATCAAAACGAACAAACCACAAAGCGGATGTTATTAGTTTTTGCTTGGAATGGGCTCGAAATGATAACGCAATCTCTGGTTTTCGGGGGAAAAAATAAATTGACTCGCCCATGATATTCATGAAACGCTGGCCAAAGCAAGAAAACGAATAATAAAGTGTCTTTGGTATTAAATGGAAATGAATTTGCAAACGGTATTCATTAAAAATTAGCCAGGGTTTTTACTTAAAAGATTTTGTTACTTTAATTGGTTTCTTTCTTTATTATTCGTAGTGAATTTATGTATTTTGGGATCATAAATTTATAGTTTTTTCATATTACAATTATTTTTAGGCCTTATAATAGAGAAAATTTTAAAATTTTAATATTTTCTTCCATATTTAGTTCATAACCTTTCGGTGGCTAAAATTATAATTAATTTTGCAGTTCCTTTGCCATTCATTTAAATATTCATTTAATTATTTATTTTATTTATAGCTACCCAACCCTAGACCATATCTTCTATGTCATTCAATTAAAATAAAATAAAACAAACACTGCACTGGCTAAAATAAAAAGCACAAAAAACAATTCAAAATTCAGTTAAAAAAAAAAGGTAGAGTACAAATATTGTCCACAAATAAACCACGAACAGAAAAAAAAATAACGCCAAAAAGCCTGTAAAAAGTTGGCTTTCCGTTGCCTGGCAATTTTAAATGCAAATAACACGATTGGAATATATGCAAGTGAGTGTGCGGGTATATACCTCTATATATTTATATATATAGGTATATTTCCTTTTTTTCGTGCAAATACACTCAGTTTTATGCGTTCGCGTACGATCTGAATGTGTGTGCACGTTACATTTTAAATGAATTGTTCGCGCATTTGTTTGCACAAAACGCAGCTCTGGCAAACAGCAAATTAAATAAATAAATTTTCTTTTTTATTTCCTGGGCAAAAAAGGAAGCGGGAAAATTAAAACGATATATAGGGATTCGTGTATGTGTGCGACTCTAACGATATGGCTGCCGCAAATGGCAATTTTAGTTGGCACTTTGTTAATTCCTTTTGTTTAATTCCTGCCACTCCCACAACGACCAGCATATGGGTCAATAAAAACGTCAGCGACAGCAATAATTTAGTCGCGTTAAATAAAATATAAGCCCTAACCTCCTTTGTCTTGGCCCCCTTGGGATGACATTTTTAATAATTCAAATTTTTTTGCATAATTTATAAAAGTTTATAATGACCGGCAAAGGCTGAAAATAAAAAGCGTTTTTTGTTCCGCTGCGGCCTATCTGTCTCTCTCTATTAATTGATCCCCTTGTACCGCATAAAAAAATAGAAAATAAAAAAGGAATTAAAAACTAGAATTGCCGAAAGTTTTTGGGCCCACACTCGGGGGGAGGGTTGGCTTTTAATTATCCTGCTGGTCCTGGCTGATGCCAGCAACCCTTTGCCACAAAACTCAATCCTGGCTGCCTGCTGCACCAGCTCACAAAAATTGTGGCTCATGAACTGTGCTCATTGTTTAAAGTTTCAAGTTGGCGACAATAAACGTTGAAACTTTTAGTTTTATTGCGAAACTTTCGACGAGATTTTCGGTCGAAACAAAGTACAAAAAGACAAAAACAAAAATAAAAAGGAAATTTTCGTAAATGTATAATAATAACCGCACAAGCATTTTGGTTTGCCAGAGGGAAAGCCGGCAGGAAAAACACTTTCTCGGCAATTCTATTTCGCAAATCAACGCGGAGCAATCAACTGCCAGACTAACAAAGAGATGTGGTTACACAGAAAATAAATTAAATTGACAAGCTGTCATTTCAAGGTAATTTTGTATTTATTTTTTAGTAGAGTTGTAGTTAATATTAGACTAATCCCCTCATAAGTATACCTTAACTCGTTTTAGAAACAATTTAAGAATCACCTACCAAATGCAAATTATATCTTAAAAGCAGAAAGAGCTTGCGCTCTTTTAAGGCTAATAATACTTAGCCTAAACTGTTAGCTTAAACCTCTTCTACAATTTAAAAATATTTTGCTTTAATTCATATTTTAAACATGACTTCAAACAAGTTTTAAATATAATTCCCCACTGTGTAAGCAAAATATTCTATAAAACCAGCCTAAAGAGATATAGAATAAAGGTGTTTTTCCTACAATTCTTCCCTTTTCCGCCCAGAAAAGTGCCTTAAGCCAGCAGGAATCCAAAAAGAAGAAGCCCTGGAAATGAGGCATGCCACGTTAAACGGCGCCCGAGTCAAACTGTGCAAACCTGCACGTACCTGCACTTGATCTATGCGGATATTAAGATATTGAATTACCTTTTTGTTCGTGCAGCTCAGACTAAGACGGATGCGGAGGCGGAGACGGAGATGGAGCTGGCTTCGGATACGGATACGCTCTCACTTGGCAACCTGAGGAGTGTCGGGTGATATGAAAAAAATGCGGAGACCGTAAGCTTGGCGATAAATCTTAGCGGCAATTGAACGTTAATAGTTAAATAATACAGTAGCCAGAAATATGCGGCAAATTATGCTTGAAATTCCGGGCATAACCTAGCCGACGAGCCCAGACAGCCACCGCGGCTGGGCCACCGAGCAATGGATTAGGCTGTCAAAATCCATTAAATATGCAACATGCGTACCAAGAAAACCAAGCAACTTCCTTCTTTCCCCCACACACAACCCACAAAGCACCCGAAAGTGGGTGTTGTTTTGGGAGCCTTCTTTTAGGGTCTTTAGCCAGTCATTTCCATTGAGGACTGCTTTACTCCTCCAAAGCTTGGCTGCTTTTCCGATCAACGTGGCTGCATATATGAATTTTAAACTGGAAAAGTCGGGTTGAGACATTCCGAAGCACAAATCTGTGGATATTAGGAAATTCAACTAAATTTTTTTGTTTATTAACTTAAGGGTTTACTCTCTTTAGTTTCTTATTCCCTTTAATACTGTTTAAATATTAAAAATTAAATTATAAATTATAATGTCTTGAAAGAACTTTTAGACTTTGAAATTGATATCCGGCCTGCTGTTACGCAGTTTAACAAATTAGCAAAATATTTAAAGTGCACCCCCTCATTAATGTCTGCCTCCAGAGTTTAGACTTAAGTGGAAAACCTTTGAAGCCAGTCTGATCCCAGACTGTTTCATATTTTATTGCGTTTCATTAGACGACGAGCCAAAAAGAAATTACTGTCGCAGCGCGTACGCGTAATTTAATAAAAACCGGAACATGCCAAGGGACCAACGAATGTTGTTTATGGCCCGGAATATTTCTAATTAGCGCAACTTGTTATGTGGCAGCTGCTGGGGGTCCGGACCAGAGACTCCACTTGGTCTGCTTCCGGGTCTGGGTTGTGGCAATGCAGGAATGTGGAGTATGTGGGGAGGTGGGACTCCGAGCCACAAAATCAGTGTGTTTTCCAGAGCCATTTAATGGCAGTTCCAAGCTAAGCTTCATAACATTAAGTGCCTGTTATCTTTATGAGTCCTGCGATTGTTTCCTTTGTTAATTACAATGATGCTTTTGAAACAAAGTTGTCTGGGATGCGATTTGCTTGGAAATAATACTACTTTTGCTGGAATTCCCTAAAAGATATTCCCCTAAACTTATTATTTAGCTTCGCCCAGCCAAATGATATATATTTCTCTTTATCTAATGTAACCCCTTGGTTGCATAAAATTTGTTATATCGCCACGACTTTATTTAGGGCTATATTGCATCAAATTTGTTATTTCAATTAGCCTAAGCCACACCGCATTGGGAAGAGAGATTGCAGAGAAGCAGCAGCAGCAGTCACGGGGTCACAGGGTAATAGAGACCAGGGTGAATCTTATTATTTAAGCATTTACATAATTCACAACTCCCGAAACACGAGGCCAGGAAAGCCGAAAATGCAAATGCCGCTGCGGGGCCCAGACAGGACACCGCCGTCCTCTCTTGTCCTTATGGCCCACAGCATGTTGCAAGATTCGGCAGGAAAACCCAGAACCTGTTGCTTACCGAGGCCCAAGGAGATGCCGGAGGATAAAGGCGGATGATGTCCTGGCAGCAGCAGCAGCAGCAGCCCTCTCTCTACCCTTTTCAAACTTTTCGACATAAAATTCACTTAGAATGTCGTGGCTGTCGTGTGCGTTGGTTTGGTTTCTGCAGGCATCTGCATACATTTGTAGCTGACAGGACGAAGGATGTAGCGCCTTGCATGCAAATACAATTTGGCTGGCTTGTTAGCAACTGCTTGGGATCTGACTTCAGTCCCATCGCAGCTCCTGGCTCCGCATCCTGTCTCCGGCCAAGGGATATAGCTTCGAAAACAATAAGACGTTGGGCTGCGTTCCTTCGGGTTGCTTTTTCATGGCTGTCACATGGACAGCGCCATTGGAAATGAGCTTATGCGGTTGTGGTTGTGGCTGTGCGGATCCTGCGAATGTCGCGTGGCAGCTCTAATAAATGCCACAGCTTAGCCGGCAGCCATGACAGCCGGGAACGGCCCCCATCTCGACATCTCTCCACCTCTTACTCCAGCTATCCTGGCCACCATCCACCCACATGTCGTCCTTTGAAGGCGAAACATCTTCGCCCAATGTAATTTTGCGTGCGGTTCGCTTTTACGAGTCGCTCGGGTGTCATAAGTGTGTAAAATTAATGCCCCTAATGCACAACATTTGTAAAATGTACAGGGGCGGGCCAACATTTAGCATTATCATTTCAAAACGAAGCAAGAAAGACATGCGGAAATGCCTTAATGACGGATGCGCCAAAGTTATCCTTTTAAAGGGATTCACCAAGGGCAGAAAACCCTTTTTTAAACAGTAACGTGTCTCTAAATCTGTAATACTTTTTTCATAAAATTTTTTTAAACATCTACAAGTTTTTAATTAAATTGGTTTATTGTCTACAATAAATTCCAGCTTTCAATCCAGAGTCGTAAACTATTTTTTACAGGAATTTCCAGCGGACGCCTTCCTTCTTTCTTCTTCTTTTTTTCTTTTTTCTTGTTTTTTGGCAAAAATAAATCAATCACGGGTGTGGCAATAAGCAAATTAATTGAAATGAGGCCCTCCTCATGCTCGTCTGATAATGGCAATCCAATAACTTGTTAAGAACTGACCTCGTCAATGAGAGCCGGGAGAAGGCTGTGCTGAGTGCTGGTAAAGGAGCCAGAGGGTGGAGTTTGACACACATTTGGTAAATTGCTCGGGCCGCTCGACATTGTTTGTTTGTGTTTTTGGTGCCAGAGCTCTGTTTGCTGGCTGTGTGTGTGTGTGTGTTGTGTTTGGTGCGCTGCTTGTGCGGTTGCTGAAGTGAGAAATGCCAAAGCAAAAGCCGTAACCACTTTGTAAGTGTCAAAAACATAGCAGCAACGAAAATTGGATTGCAGTAAGAGCAGCTAGCACCTCCACCGAGCATGAGAGCACCATCCACCATCCAACCTTATCCTCCATCCGGCCTCCTCTTTTGCCGATGGCCAGAACCAACCGGCACCAGGCACCAGAAACGGAAGCGGCCTGACCCGTTGTGGAGTCGGCGTTATGACCAATGCGAAATTGCTGCCAGCAGGACGCTGTTTTTGCAGCACAGCGAGAAAAAAGTAAATTATTTGATTCAAAATATATAAACAAAATTAAATAAGAATAGGTTCTTTCATCATTAAAGTTTCATTAAAGTTTCTTTAAAGTTCTTTGAAAAATTCTCAATAAATTTAGTTTCCATAAGCTAGGAAATTTTTTTGTATACCATAAAGAGCTTGTTCCCCAAATCTCTTTCGGTGTCATTTTGCTATTGCCATTACATCTGTGTATTGCTGCTGTTGCGGCCATTATGTTGGCTAATACAATACATACAAATAAGCCCATGCACATGGTTATGGAGAGGGCGTGGGCGTGTGTATGTTGCGGTGCCGTTGAGGGGACGAAGGATCAAGGGCCGCCAGCATGCAAGGGGGTGACACAGAGAGGCCGAGTCAGGAGCACTCATTCGCAATGTGGTCTCTGGTCATTCATACGCAGAACACAATTGCATACAATCAGACAGGGGAAACAGGACGAGGCCGAGGACGAGGCCGAGGCTTGGGCGTTGGCCAGCTGAACAACACTGACCTGGGCCATTGGAACATTCAGTATCCCCTCTATACCCACACATACAGTTCGATATATATTTGCTCTATTGCACCATTGATTTGCAGTTTTACCCATTTCTATTTTTTTTTTTGGCTTTGGGGCGGTCCGGGCATGTAAATCTCTTTTCATTTGCCAGCCACAAATGATTGCATAATTGCTGTTGCATTTGTAAACAATTTGCACACAAAAGCGGGGCATTGAAAGGTTGATTGAACTGCAAAATGTCGAGGCGGGTGAGAGTGTACTATAAGGGGTGCTGGATCCGGATGCTGCGGTCATAAAACCGAGGATCCAGGCCCATTCCCATGTGGGTGACATTTTTCATATGACATATTTTATGGCCAATATAAAGCCCTCCTGCACGCACTTGGGGGAAATAACAATAAAACTTCAGCTTCAGCTGAAGCTTCAGCATCAGCATCAGCATCAGCTTTTGCTTTGGCGTTGAAGTTGAAGTTGACGTTGGACAAATGCCACAGCCGAGGCTCTCAGGCAGCTCCTTTGGGGGCGCGGCAAAGCCCCCAAAGTGCCAGAAGAGAGCCAAACAGAAGCCAAGCAAAACAAGTTGAAAAGGCACAGTCGAAAGCCTCGACTAAACAAATACCCGGCACTCAATTCGCAAAACATACTGGTGGGTATACACATTTTTTCATACAAAATATTGCGAATATAAGTTAAAATTAAACCACAATTTTGTTTACCATTTTTTCGATATTAATTATGAAGCCTAGATATTCCTATTTATTTTATCAAGTTTCATTTTGAATTATGAGGAAAAGACCCTAGAAAATGAAGGAAAATTGTAACTGCAAGGGAAGCAGAAATGTAAGCTTTTCAATTTCGTTCCCTGTGTTTTCCTGCTCTTAATTGCAAGGGGGCGTGCCGCATAGGGGCGTTGGTTAATTACTGCAAATGTGAACGAGCTCAAAATTTTTGAGCAAACCACTTGGGAGAAAAGCGTATAGTAAAAGTAAGAAGCAATTGTCAAAATCTGACGCCATTCACTGTTGCCACAAAGGCTTTTGACACTTGTGTCCATATATACATATATTCGCAAACACACACACACACTCAAGGGGAACAGTGTTCAACAAGACCTGAATGGCAAAAATGGGTAGAGGGAGGTCCTAGAAGGGGCAGCTGGCTACTTTGGGCCCAAGTCTGGCCACATAGTTCCGCTTGGTTGACGCTCAGCATTTTTACAACTGCAACAGTCAGCTAAAGGACGAAGGCAATGGGCTATGACAGGGACATGCATATCCTGGCTACGCAAGCACTGGCAAAGTCGCATTTTTTGATAGTAAAAGAGGTCTGGTAACGTGACGATCGGCTGATTTATTAAAACTTTTGCAGCAAATGTCTGCACATATTAAGGAAAATGTAATAAAATTTGAATTTTTTGTTGCTCACCCTAAAAACGCAGAAATTGGTCTTTTATAAGATTTGGGGGAAACAAGTAACCCCGTAATGAGAAAAATAAACATAAACAGCTTAAAATAAAGTGTAAAATTATTGTCAATGGGGGAGAAAATAAGGGGGAAATTCAACAGTTTGTGGCCAAGGGGAAAATTATATTGAAAATGTTTTCACTTTAGGACATGGCTCTTCTGTGTTAAAAAGTATATACATTTAGTATTAGTTTTACTAAAAATATGAAATATTTACAATAACCTATTAAGTTAAATATAAAATAATACAAATACGTTTACATTCCCATTGTAGCTCTCTGTTCCTTGCGTATACATTCTGAAATGTCAGAAAAGCAACGGATGATAAATGATGGGCAATCAATCAAGAGCGAACCCACCAGTAGATTAATTGAAGCTAATGTCTTTATTTAATAAAAGTTAAAGAGAGTGACCTGCCATAGAAAATACATTTAAACGAAAGTAAGTGAAATTTATCCTTAATACTTCTTTGTTACTAAACCTCCAGTTGTGGATATGACTTTGGACTCTCAACCAGTTATTCATATTATTTCCGACATGACCAAACCAGATATCCGCTCAACTACTTTCAGCAGCTCTTTCAAACTTCGTAACTAAGAGCCTCGCAGCTATTTCAAATTTTTAATTATTTCCTCTTTTCCAAGAACGGACAAATAAAAAAAAACAAGAATTAAACAAGAAGGAACGTTCCAAACTTCGCGCTGTGGCCACTCGAAAAAGAACAACATTTTATGAGCATGCACCGCATAAACTAATAACACTTTGGCCCCTTGCACTGCCGCACTTAGCCACCCTTCTCGGTCCAAAACAAACCATCTCTCCTCTGACCATCGGGAAACTTGAGAGCCAAGACTTGAGGTTGACCCCAGAGAAGATTGGCCAGCTGCGCGGGCAGCTGCCTTTCTATTTTCCTTTTATTTTTTTCGGTTCTTATATTTTCCCTTTTCTGTTTGAACCGCGGGCACTATGATTTTTACGAAAAAGTTTTGCATCAGGGGAAACAAAATAAAAGGAAAATGTGCCAAAGGAAATGCCTGAAAAATGCACATAATGAGTGAGACTTTTTTTTTTGGCGGGAATTCAAAAGGGCAAAGTCGTGAAAACTAAATTCCTTTCTAGGGTCAGGGATAAGCCGAGGTTATGCTGTTTTTTATTAAAAATAAAAATAATTATTTACCTCGATTAGTTATTTAATTTTTAAAACCCTGTAGTTTAAATTAAATCCACAGCCAAGCTCAACTCTACTCGTAACCTGGCCACTTATCTGGTTTTGCCTTTAATTTAAATATTTGTTTGTTTAACGATTTGCATATATTTACTGCCAGATTGTATGGGCTTAGAGTTACATGTGTGTTGCGGAAGGAAGGCTTCTATGAGCGAGAATTTTCGCCAGGACTTCCATTTCCTGTGCATGTTGCACTCGCACACACACACACACATATGTATATATTGTATGCATGCGTGCGGCAGTGCGTGTGTGTTTGCCTATTTGATTGCTGCTGATTGTGACATTACACTTGACATTTACGGCACCGAACTGCAGAAACTCAGCTCTCTTGTTAACGTGGCTTTAACCCCCCCAACCGCCCTCATCACCCATCCCTCCTCATCCGCCCCCCCATTCATCTCCTGCTTCTGTAGGCCGCCATTTTGGCAGTTGAGGGCAGTGCGCATGCTCACCATGACACAAAGAGAGAAACGCTCTTGAAAGCCACATAGCCGCATAAAGCCAACAGGCAACATATTATGCCGCAGTGTGCGTGAGGTCCTCCCTCCTTCCTTCTCCTTTATCCCATCAACTCCCCGCTTGGTTTCCAAGTTCCTTTCCCTCAACCAATTCCCCGGTTTACAACCCCACCGAACCTCCACCCAACTTCCCTGCTAAGTGGCACATTTTTATGAGTCTCAACGGGTTTTCGGTCCAAGTTGATAATTTCTGCTGCTGCTGCTGCTCCTGTTTCTCTCTGTAGTTGTTATCATTTTGCATGTGCTGCGCATTTAATCAATTTAATGCAAAAATCTCCCAAGCGTATTTGCTGAAAGATTGTTATTTATCACGTTCGCCTTTTATTTAATTATGCAGCAGCAGCAGCGGCAGCGCGGCATCCGCCTGTAATTTGCTGATTTATGCATCTCTTGCCAGATGATGATTATAATTATTATTGTGTTGCTTAATTACCATTCCCCAAAGAGGAGACCCAAAAAAAGGAAAACGAGAAGATGATTATTAATAAGCAGGCCCCGGCCGAAAGCAGCCAGCAGAGAGTCAAGTGGAGCCAATTTGCTGATTTAGTTCAGTTAGACACTGGGAATATAATTTCTATAATTTATATTTAGGATATTTAGTTAGAAAAAGGTATTCTAGATTGTTAAATGTCAAGGAAAATAATCAAAACTTCCAAAGAGATTCTTAGCTACTTTTAGAATAAATATATCATTGGTATTAAAATTTTCTAATTCTAATATAATATATATAGTTTCTACTATAAAGTTTCCTGAATTATATTCCTGAATACAACTTTATTTATCCCATAGTATATATTTAATTAAACAAAAGCTCTTCAAGAACAAATAACACTCTAAATTGTTATTAGTTTTTCTTTGCGTGCAGAAGCAGGGGATCCCGAGCTGTTGACACACTTATCAGACATCTACAGTGGAGCCTGGGAAGTGAGAAACCCACCCAAGCACCCCAGCACCCCACATTACCCCCCAGCACCCATCAAGCATCGCTTGGAACGTGTTCATTTGCAAAATTTATTTGTGTGTGCTCGGGTAAGTGGCAGTTTGATGCGCAATGTGGCTCTTCAAATGCCGCCTCATGTGCAGAGTTCCCCATGATGTTGTTAATATTAAGGCACATCAACGTTGCCACCAAGAAGTCATTGACTCGTTGAGTTATGCTCAGATGCTTACCCCCTTCTCGTGTCCATACCCCCTCAGCATATCCTCGAATGCACTCGCCTCTTGGTTACACAATTCTGTGCCGAGGAAGCAGACCACAAAGGCGAAGGAGCAGAGACAAGATGACGAAGGACGAAGGACGAAGGACGAAGGACGAAGAACGAAGGATACTGGGACAGATAGAGGACGGTGGCAGTGGCGCATTCGTGCCTAAAATTATGCTAACATTTTGTCCGTGCGGAGGTCTCTGCTTTCGTCCTGCAAGGGTTTGTCAGCAGCGTCTCTCTACGTGTTTGCCCAAGTGTGCGTGTATTCGGTTCCTTTACATGGCGGAAAAGCCGCTTTTGTATAAACATTTTGGGAAATGCACTGGGGAAAATCCGTCATCTTAATAATAAAATATAGAAAATGTATTATTAATTCAAATAAAAGTAATAATATATTTCAATATTTAGTAAATAAGAAAGTACTTTTGTAAGAAGATAAACCATTTTTCCAAAATCCAAAGCATGTTATTCAATTCTTTCATCTGAAGGAAACAAAGAAGAATATACTTAAATATTCTTGCTAGTAAATGAATATTGTTACCCTAAAAGCTCTGATTTCTTTTTATTCACCTTAGTTAATCCCACAATTAAGCATTTGCCTTAGTGCATCACCGCTTAATGTTAACCGATCGTGGCTGGGAACCCATCAAGGCAGCTCCACTCGAGCGGCATCAACAAACCCCATCCCGGGCAAACCGAAAGCTCTTCACTCTCATCAGCTTTGCGTCCTGGCCAAGTTCCGTAGCCACACACACATCCCACATCCCACACTCATTCCCAATCCCATTCCCACTCCTCATTCCACAAAACTTCTCTATATCCCAGCACTTTGCCTTAACATAGCCTAACACCCATGGCGACTTTATATACCACGCACGTTGCTTAATGCGGCATTTTGCGACAAGTGTTGCTGAAACGTCGCCGGCATCGTCATCAGCACGCACACACTCACACTAGAACCAGGCACAAGCACACATACAAATACACAAGAGCGAGATGCACAGGGAAAACTTAAGAAGTTTTTAAAGTGAAAATTCAAGGGTGTTTTTGGGGTAAGATATAGTTTTAAAGATGTCTTAATAAACAATTTAATTTAATTTATAAAGTAATTTATTTATTGTTTTCTATTTCTTTTATATATCTATACATTTTATTATATAAATTAAAGTCCGATTATTTTATAATTTAAATTAGACTGCAAATAATTATATTTCTAATTTTATATTTCTATTATTTCATAGTTTTTTCATATATTTTTCTCACTGTATAGCAATTGTACGTAAATTGCGTCGAGGGGGAGAAGTAGCAGATAAGAGGAAAGGTTTCGCTCATTCACTCAAGCAAGAAACCGCACTTCACATGAAAGAGCCAAGCTGCAGACGCCGCGTTAAGTATACGCCATGTTACATTCGCTCCGTCACCAAATTAGGCAGTAATCAAAATACACACGCACACACACACACACTAGCTGGGCGATGGTAAATGGAAAGCCGGGTCGGGTCCCGGAGCCAACCTACTTTTTTACAGAACAACATTTTTTGATAACTGTTTTGCCGGATCTGTCGTTTTTTGTGTCCTTTGGGGACAGCACACTAACCTGTTGACCTTAATATTTTCTAATCTGGCTGCCAGGCTATCCACACATTCCTCTCCTTTTCCTTTTCCCTTTTTCCTCTTTTTGGTTTATATGTGTGTGTGTGTGTAAAGGAGTAATTTTAGATAAGCTGAAAACGATGCGAATGGAATGGAATGAAAATTAAAACTTTTCATGCCCATTGCCTGCTGAGTGTTTTCTTTTTTTAAATATATTAAACAAAAAAAAAGAAACTTTAAAATCTCTTAAATTTATGTAATTATAAAAAGTCAAGGATAAATAATTCATAATCAAATCAAAATATATAAAATAATTCATTTAAAATGTATAAAACCATTTTAAGGGATTACTACCACTTCCCAGTGTCTATCCAGTTACTACTCTGTGTACACTTTTGAGCGAAGATGGACAGTTGTCCTGTGCGGCTGGCCACTGATAAATATTTAGCACTTTAGCCCCCTCCATCGTTAATTAACAGCAACTGGCAGCAACTTGGTCGCTGGCAATTAAAACAATTTAATTATTTGTGCGTGCATAATTGAAATTGCATTGGAGGTGGAGTTGCAGAGCGGTGCGAAGGCAGCCGCAAAACACTTGAAAATCAATCGATAAAGCGGCCAACGCCCAATAAAAAATGTCGAAAAAAGATTGCAGCTGCAATGGCAGCATCCAGCAGCAGGAGCGGCAATTTGTTGAGAGTTCTATATATACGATATAAACAAATATACATACAATAAATAAATTGGAGCAGGCGTAAATACAAAATGCATACACACACACAGGGGGGGGGGATGGAATGGCAGGCCGGTTGGCTGGCTGGCAGAGGTGGCAATGCAAAATGTATGCATGCAACAACATCCAGTCTGTGGAACAATAAATAAAATGCAGCAAAATGCATTGCAAAGAAGATGAACGAAAAGAAGAAGAGCCGAATGACGGCCATGTTTGCAGTGAGACCCACACACACACACACACATATTCACTCGCTCACTCACTCACACACAGGGCTGGAGCAAAGCTATATGTACAGCGAATGCAATAAGGGTCAGGCTTTAAGTGCCATAACAAATGGGTTAAGTAAGACGACAGACGGGGGGCCAGGGACAGGAACAGGGAAATGAGAAATGAGAAATGGAGAAAACCAGGAAAAGCCAGCGAAGTAGCCCTGTTATGCATAACAAAGATAAATGGCATATTACAGGAATCGATGCAGAAATATGCAGCAGCATTAGAAAGTAATAGATGGGGATTGCAACGTTAACTCATACCAAACTGTAAATATTTGATGGCTGCCCGACTATTAAATGCCATCCTCAGACACAATGAAAATATTTAACCAATTAAAGCAATGACAAGACAATGACATATCAGTGAAGTGAAAACTTACTGAAGTTGATGGCAAACCAAACAGAATGGGGGAATTGTCTAAATATTTTAAGCCTCAGTTGGTAGGAAAATTCGGTGGCAATTGAGTAACTTCTGGAAGGTAAAAGCCTTTTCTATTCTGTAGTAATTATTTCAAATATAAACACTTTGAAACAATAAAACAGCTAAGCTTCATCGATCACAGAAATATCTACCCAAAAACCAATTGTATTTTTTCCATTTTAAATGTCAGATTTATCTAGTTTCATTTCCCTTATACTTGTAATTATAGATAACATAGATTTCACATTATTGGACAGTTCCAATTTCAGCAATTTTCCCTGGTTTCCCCCTCATGGAATATTACTACATATATTCTTGTCATAAAATATTCTGATAACAGCGGCGGTATGTATGCCACACCCACCCACCGACCGGGCTCAATGGCTTGTTTACACATTAAAATTAAAATATATATATATATATATATTTGCAAGAGAGGGACCCTGATCAATTTTTAATGGACTTTAAAGGCTTCGATTGCTGACCCACTTTCGAGCGACTTTCAGAGCGTTTATCGTCGGCTGTGGTGGTGCAGCCCTGGTTCGCCACGTAAATGAATAAATTTTTTGTACAATTTTTTTGTATTACTTCTTCGTTTGCAATTTTCCTTTTTTATTCTTTCGGCATTTCATGGTGTTTGCTGTTGCATATGAGTAATGCAAGTGGACAGGCGGCGAGGAGAGGCAGACGGGTGGGAAAAACGAGGCGAGGCGCGGCTCACAATGGGCCACGCGGCGTATACGCAATACACATGGAGGGGGTGACGAAGAGACCGGACCGAGGCCTGTATGTATCTGTATCTGTATCCGTATCTGTCTGTGCATCTGCATGTGTGTCTGTCTGTTTGAGTGTGTGGGCAAAGCGGATTCCGTGTGCACAGTGCGAATGCAAATGGAAGCAGGCAGGCGTCGAAAACATAAAAACGTGAGAGGACCCAGAGCGGGAGCAGGAGCAGGAGCAGGCGGAGAATGGGTAGCGGGAATGACCCACAATGAAAACGGACTGCACATGGAATGCACATGCCTATAAATATAGCACACACATCACCAACACAGACACAGTGAGAGAGAGAGCGAGGCCTATGTACTACGGCCGGGCATCCGGGCGTATATGTATGTATGTATGTATATAGGGAGGGGAGTATCGTAGTAAAACGCGTTGGCAGGTGACTGGAACAACAAAGGAGGGGCTAGGCAGAGGGATGGCTTGCCAGGGGTGGGCACTCCAATCGGACTCTTTGCAAATGTTTCAGCCGAAAGCTGCGCTTTGAACAATCAAGCGGCAAGACAATGAAAACACAGAGTTGCTGCAAACTGAAAACAGTAAACAGAAGGCACAAAAAGAAAGGCACAAGATGCTGGCGAAAGCGTAAATGAAACTGGGCCTGCCATGGCTGGCAAACTGCAACTGGGAAAACGGAAGACCAGCAAATTGAAGCAAAACAGCAATGACAAACAGGATATACAAAAAGCCGAGACCAGAAAATGAAACAAAACAATAACCATTTCCATGGTATATTTCGAGACATGTGTGCGTATACGTAATATCTTTGCTTATACGCAATAGCTAGGTGTGTGCCATGTGCGTATACGTAATTTTTGAATGTCTGCGTCTGTGTATGCATTGCAGGGTCCAGAGTTAATCGGCTGCAGCTCTTGCGTATTCAGGTCATCATTATTGATTCGCCAATGTTGCCGCCTGTGCGTATAGAGACATGAATTTTGCGTACGCACTCGCCACACACACGGACACATTTTGGCCATTATGTAGTTACATGCCCACGCACACACACACACTGCACATACACCATTGTGAAATGGCCACATGGCCTGGTTATATATTTTGAGGCCTACATGCAGGCACTATTAACTGCGGTCATCGGCAACGACGGCGGCGGAGGGATCCTTCGAACCGGACATGCCCTTTTGCTCTAATCAGGCAGGCATTATGTAAAGTCAGTCAGCCACCAGGACATCGTACGGCCGGACCACTGTACCATCCATACCATGTGCGTATGGGCAGCCCAATTTAAATCGCTTCCAAATTGCTGCTCCTGCCACAAGCACACCCAGACAGACATACACAGGCGAGCGCACAAAGCTCCCAGAGAGCTGCATATCCGGTTGCAAATCAGGAATTCCTCTTCGCAACATTATCGAGTTTCAATAGCCCGGTTTGAAGTCAGCGTGCCGTTTACAATTATAATTTAAATTCCTGGTCATAAAGTCTTTGTGCACTGAGAAAACATGAAGCTAAGATTATTCTATGAATTTTAAAACTTTGGTAAACTATTTTTATAAGCAAATACCATATGGTGTATTAGAAAACTAAACATAATACCATTTTACCTTAAATTAAATAATAAACATTTCACAGAGCTTTAATTCATATAGACCCTTGTATAAACCCAAATCCACGCTGTTCACTGTCTCAATTTCTCCATCCATAACGATGCCTAGGATCCCCACGCTGACGGCGTTGTAATTTGAAAAAATTAAAACGATATCCATTTTGGCTCAGCAATTTTCACTGTCGCCATCGTCAGACGCATTTCAGCACCGCAGTGCGTTTGGCAATTTGCTGACTGCCATCAAATCCAAGTCAAGGATGATGTTGCCTAGGCCAGCACAAACTCGTTTAGTTTTCATTTTACCCACACAGCTAAAAAATGAAAAAAACGAAAAAAGTGAAAAAACGACGCGGCTAAAAATTGCGTTTGCCTGGCAATTTCTGCCATTTTCACAGCTGCCGTGGCATAACCTTCCCCATAACCTCATTCAATTTCTTTTACATTTATTAGAATTTGTGAGCAGTTGCTCTCTTTCTCTCTCTCCTCACTCAAAAATTGCTGCCAGAGACCCTATATGTAAACAGCCTCGTCTTCGCCAGCTTCCATCTTTACCTCCGGCTCCAGAGACTCTGAGTCTCAGAGTTTCCCCAGCAGAAGCCTCCTGCCTGGGCGGACGTCTTCTGTTTAGGTGTCGTAAAAATGCCTTTTGCCAACAAGTCGCCGGCAACAACGGGGAAAGACGCAAAAAATGGTCCAGGGACCATGGATAAAGACTCAAAGTTTAGGCATCAAAATGATATATAAACTGTGAAAAGTAAAAGAGACTTTTTTAAATTAAACTTAAGACAATCAAGACTAGAATATTATATAGAATTCTTAAAATAAATCTTCTTTAAAATGAATTATTAACCTTGGTGATCTAGAATCTATGAAAATTAGATTTCTCTAGATCCTTCTCAATCTCCCCATTTTTATGAAAGTACATTTCCCTTTCTCAACCACTGTGCGACCTGACTTGCACCTTTGCCTTCTCGTTGTTTATTCTTTACCCTCTGTCTGTTGTGGAATTATTTTGTACACACACTTTTTTCCTGTCTCCTCGGTGTTTTTATAACGCTTATTTGCCTGCCGTTGCCGTTGTTTTTTGTTGTTCTTGATGTCCTTGTGGGTTGTTGGGTGGCTGGCTTCTTGGTTGCAAGTCAAACATGTCTGTCGGGGAGGAGGCGAGGCGAGAGGAGTAGTACGAGTATATTTCGTTACCTGGCTCTGATTAGAGGCGTTGCTGATAAGCCGTCTTTTCATTTAGAGCCCCCAGTCTTCCGTCTAAATTATGCATCAACAGTTGCGGCGCTTTGCATCAGGCAGTGATAATCGCATTCCCCGCATCAAAGGATACATCCTACCAGTCCCGAAATTAACATGTTTTTTCCTTTCGCCGGAGTAGGTAGGTAGGTACTGGTACAAAAGCTGACTGGCCCGCAGGCCGGGGCATTAAGACAACAGCAACTGGAACACGAGATGCTGTCATCTGCAGCCAGTCAGTGGCATTGTTGGTATTATAAGCTGGCCAAGGAGGAGGCCACAATGCGAGGGAACAATGCTGCAGGAACGGCGGCATCAGCATCCAACAACATGCACTTGAAATGCAAGTCAAGAGCAGTCGCCAACCCCACATCGTAATCCATTCCTCTGCAGAAGTTGTACATGAAATCCATTTCTCACTGCACTCGAAAAACTTCAATTCGAATTGGTTCATTTGTTGTTCTTTCTCTTGCAAAAAGTAAGCAAAACAAGGAGGGATTTGTGTCTTGTTTGCCGATGAAATTACTCGCATGTTTATTGGTTTCGTAGCAATGGGAACAGGTCGGGTCGAATAATATACTATATACCCACAATAACGTATATGTTTTACACCAGTTTGAGTGATTTTCCTTTGGGTTGTGCCATTAAATAAATATAAAAACCATCAAGTTTAGAAATCTTCGATTCAAAGTAAGAGATAGAAAAAGATAAGTATAGAAAAAGCTCTTTATATTTTAATAGAAACTAGCACATTGGATTTTATTTTATTTACAGAAGTTACAGTTTACAGATTTTGCCTTCAAAGGTGGAAATAAAAATTCAAGAGAAATAACACACACAAAATTAAGTCTGAGAAGAATTTTCTTTTATAAGCTTCACAACAAAATACTTCAAAAAAATAAATGAAAAATTAAAAATAACCATTTATCTCTTACATTTTGGCCAGACATCAAAAATAATTAAGAGATAAGCTATATCTTACCTTCCCATTGATGTACATCTTATGTCTTCTGTATTTTCTCCCTCAAAGACTCTAATTGAAAGCTCTGCCAGCTGCCGTGTCTATAAATATTTGCTAACTCTCGGGTGAGGCATGTCGATAGGATAAATTCAATGTTATGCAATGCATCGACTGCATTTTACTCAAATGGCGTAAAAACTGAGATGCAATATGAATCTCGAGCCGGAAACGGGCTGTGATGCCCCCCCTGAAATTCCAGCGAGCAGAAATCAAATATGCGCCCACAAGTAAACCGAGCGGCAGACAGAAAGCAGAGCAAAGAATCCACATCCCTTCCGGAGCAGGAGAAGAGCAGAAGCAGGAGGAGGGGCAGTAGCTGGAAGGTAAATGGGAAAAGCAAAGGAAAATCGCGACCGGCAGCACACAGTCAGCATAGGAATGAAGGCCCGCCCGCAGGACACACGGGAGAAAAGCACGCTTCAAGTTATTTTTTGCCATGAAATCTCTAAGGAACTCCCTGTCGACTTCTGCACACTATGCACAGAGAGAAATAACATTTAAAAAAGAATTTATATCAATAAAATATATATACAAAACACGCTTGAAAATATTTCAGACTTCAGGATATATATTTTCAGACTAAAATAATAATTTTCCCTGTGCAGTTACGTGTGTGATGGCTAAAAAGAAAATGGAATTGGGGGCGTGGAGCAGTGTAGTAGCTAGAAACACAGACATAGACCACGTTCAGCTCATCTGGTGGCTTCTTTCTTGCTGGTGGCTGGCTGCTCAAGTAGCTTCAAGTTAGGAATTCATTGTTAGTTATGCGATTTCATTGCTTGTTTTCTTTACGAATTCCTTGAGACGTCGCAGGACTACGACACCGGGGCAAACTAAACGTCTTTCATTGGATTTTGGCATGCCAGGCATCACGGAATGGAATCACGACAACGGACGGAGCGGAGCGAAGGGACGTCCTGCCTCAATCGCATCGCATTGCAGGGCACCATGGACGAAGTCAAAGTGTTCGACATTATTTGAAATTCATGAATGGCAGGCGGCAGCCTGTCCTTCGGTCCTCATTCCCATCCCATGGGAACGTGCTTCTCTGGGCTCTGCTTTGTTTTCTGCGTGTTTTGTCTGGCAAATAAATTCAAGTAACAGCAGCTGATAATGGCTTATTACCAGGACGACAATGCCACCCAATCTCGGATGGCTAGGTTCCCTTGGACTCTCCACCTCTGGTTTTTCCAGCACTGACTCTCTCTCTTTCTTGATTGTAATTGAACACGCACGCTAATTAAGACGCCAATAGATTTAGTTTTTGCTACACATTGGTTTTTGGCTTCGCCTCGCCTTCGTTGTATTTCCTGCTCTCACGCCATTCGATATTAAAATCCTCACTTTCTTTGTGCGTTTGAATGAAGGCAATTATTACGCTAATTAACTATTTGAGTTTATGCTAATTACGCAGGCTGCCAGTCAAGCGAATGAGTTTATTGCCAAGAATCCAATTAAAAGGTGGATCGAAGTTATTCCTTGAAATATCACGCATACGCCATGGTGTCCGAGTATTTTCTAATTGGATGGCTGTTGTCTTTAATTTTAGTTTAATTAGTAAACACGTTTGTTTAATGGAAAAATAAATTCTTAATTAATTTGAGTCACTTAGATGGAAGGGATCGGAATTAAAGCTCTTATTAAATTCTTTCAATAAACTAAGAAAACTTTTAGAGATTTAAAAATAACTTTTGGGTATGTAGAGCAATTTTCTCCTATTTATATCTATCTATAATTTTTCATTCTACTACTACTCCTACTTTAACTATAAAATAAACTAATCGCATTTGTTGGATTTTAATATATTTTTATTTTTCTTGTATTTTTGCTTTACTTTTTCTCCTTAGTAAAATTAAAAGGGAGTCCCTTTTTCTTGACTTTATGTATTTTTTTTTCATTTTGCTTTTTTTTGTTAGAAACTCCATCATAATACTGACCCATTTAATGCAAAATGCATACAGTTTACTCTGAAATATCTTCAGCATTCGAGGGAGACGACAAATGACAAAGTTGCCATGTTTTCAGCATCATTACTTTAGAGTCCCCTCGCCGGCATTATCATGGACCCCAAGTAAAATGCTTTTTCGCCCCCTTCTAACGTTAACTAATGCATACACTATTTCATCACAATAATTCTCTCTGCACTTTGCCCCTGTGTCTCTCTCTCCCTCTCTCTTTCTGTCTCTCTGTTTTTCTCTGGCACTCTCTGTTGCTGTGTTGCTTCTTCATTCCTGGCATTCGCACGTCACTCAGCATCAAGCGGAAACAGTTAGCAGCCATCATGGCTACCTCGCCATCTTGTTTCCCCCGCTGTCCGTCTCTCTGTGTGTGTGTGTGAGTGTTCATGTTGCATTTCTTTAAATGTGTGCGTAATTACTGTAGGTCCAACATCGTCCTCTTGGCGTGTTTGTGTCGGGACGACGCCGCCAACTTGTTTGCATACAAATTAAACTCGTCATTTATGTTAGCTCTCCCCCTGCTGTCACCACTGCTTTTCCCCCCGTTTTTCTGTCCCTTTCGCTGCGCCCACTCAATAGCGCGCTCCGTTGCCCGCTGTAGATTAATTTATCATCTCGCTTTACAAGCATTCTATGAGTTTAATGAACTTTTAACAAGCAACCATCCCCGCCCTCAGGCCACGCCCACCTTGGCGTAGTGTATACCTCATCCTTCTTGCGTTTTTCTCCTTTTTTTTTTGTGTTTTGGTTTTTTTTCAGCACCCCTTGCACATCCAATTAGTTTTTGCAATTTTTCCCTAGCTTTTATTAGCGCAATGCAAATATTTCTCCACTATTGGACCATATGGAACGCGTTGTAGTGGAGTCCGCTTAATTGAAACCCTGTGCACACTTTTTTATGGCGGAAAAGTTGGAGCCAAACTTATTGCTGCCAAAAAGCAATGGTAACTATATTGGTTTAGTTCAAGGGTTTTTGTGAAAATGCTTGTTTTTGAAGGGGATTCGAATAATTAAATTGTTAGTTTTGTGTGTTTGCTAAGCTTAAGAATTTCGTAATCTGTTTGCTTTAACTTATTTATCAGTTATTCTTACGTTGTATAATTTTTATCAATTTTTATTATCGCTAAACATCTAAATAAATATAATATAACTTCTTCTTTTGTACTCAAAAGTCCCTTACAATTAACTTTTACTGTACCCCCTAGCAGATAGTATATCCAATTCCAAACCAAATAAACTTTTGAATTGTTTTATCCACCAGCTGAAATGAGTAAATATTTTGAGACCCCTCAACGCTCAAAGCCGATGCCTCTCATTAAACATTGAAAACATAATTAAAGTTTTAGCCATGTATTGTCGGCCAAGTCCCCGGGGCAAATTGCCACCAGAACCGAAAACGCCGCGCCGTCAGATCCCCGACTAAAGGTCGGACTAATGCGCGCAGCTTTCACGCGCCCAAAAGGTAATTAAAATGCTAATAAACACTCGTTAACTACATAATAACCGTGCTGAGGCAGCACGATGGAAGGCCCAACTAATGCTACTTATCTGCAAATTTACACCCGGCACGAGTCCAGGCCAACAACACGTAGCAGCAGTCTGGGGTCCTGAAATTTGCCAAATTTATGTCTCAAATATTCGCACACGCACCTGCACCTGCACACACAAGGATATAGCAGCACATAACGAGCGGAACTGAGAACTCGGATCCTTAATGTTTTGCACTAGTTCCCAGTGCCCGCAGTGCGTAGCTCACCATATAGCCTTGGCATTGCTTATTATGCGCCCAACGTTTCCACTGAAATATGAATTACAAGTGAGATTTAAATAAATTAACTCACGCACATGCGGGAACGGCGTGAATGAGACTAACTACCCGAAACAACGCAGCCTCCGAGCTCGAAAGGATAAGTTTTGCCCTCTAAATGAAAGCAGGCTCCTTAGTGATGGTGTCCTTGTGCATACCTCAGCTCTAGGTGCTTTATTACGTTACATATGTGTATGGTGTGCACTGTACTTACCTGGCTTCTTGCATAAACATTTTGAAAAGGAGGCATATTAGGGTATAATTATTTTGCTAAAGTTACTTAGGGTTCTTCAAGGTTTTCTAAATATTTCTACTTTTAAATAAAGAAAAATGTATTCATACTTTTAACTTACCATAATTGCTATAATTACTAGCTAGTACATTTATTTTTAATACAAAACTACACTCCTTGAAGCTCAATCTGATTAATTAGTATTCATTAAGTTACCAGGTAGGCGAACTCGTTTTAATTGATTTAATTTTATGGGCACCCCTTGCGCTTACATAAATTAATGCAAAGAGGGCTGACCTGCAGCCACGCCCTAAGTGTAACCCATTAGGCCGACCCAACACTTCAGCCCAAAACACAACACAAATTTTAATTAAAAATGTTTCGAGTGTTTTTCGTGATTATGCAGCCAGAAGCAGTAGGAATTACCCATGTCCTCGACCTGGCAACTTAACAACTTGGGTGTTGGTGCTCCTGGTCCTGATGTTGCTGTTGTTCGTCCTTGAGTAATTCGTAGGCCCGGTCATATTATAAATTATGACATAAAATCTAATAAACTCTGTGCGAGGTCTGGCACAAAATTTGAGATTAAAGTGCTGGCCCCAAAGTGTCAAATATTGAACCCTGAGCGGGGGTTTCTACATAGTATATTGCTCGGTATTATGGTATATGTGTGCGCTGGATGTCGCAGGGAAACGAATTCATTATTCAAGCCTATTGTTGGGCATTAAATATGAAGCAAGGGAAAATAGAATGCCGGCAAAGACAAACTTGCAGAGCGAGTAGAGCGAGTAGCGCGGCGATAGCTCAGCAGCTTCCAGGCTCAAGTCGAGTCGAGTTCCTGTGAAAAATGGACGAGAAAATGCGGCCGGTTAGGAAAATTTGCATAAAACAAGGGGAAAGCACGAGTGTTTGGCACATAAACACGAAGCCCGAATGCCAACAGGTTAGCCTCCCTTGTCCCCCCTTGGAAAGACCACCCCGATCCCCCGCCATGTGTAGGCCATTATGACTTACAACAAAGCCCAGGTCGCTGGCAACACAGAAACGAATTTGCATAAATAACAAAAAACATATTTAACCCCCGCACGCTTTTGACTTCTGCTCCCTGTCCGGGGTCACAGTTCATGCCCGGGCCAACTTAACCATGGGCATGGGCATGGGCACGACTGGGGGCCACAATCTGGGAAACTTGGCCAGGAAGGACCCGAGCTGTTACCTCGTCGCCACTTTTCCTTCCTCGGCTTTCTTTTTTCCCCTTTTCGCGCAAATACCCTTGAAGCAGGCATGTGACTTTGATAGATTTATATTGGTATATAAATATTTAAATTAGATATAGTTATATTGCCCTCGAATATAATATATACATAATATTTTAGAATAACATTAAATAAAAATGAATTTAGTTAAGTTTCTAAGGGTATTGACACTTCGATTTACCAACTTCTACTCTTCAGATCCGCGTTTTTTCCTTTCCAACTGCCGCGCATAATTTAGGGGAACGCATTAAGGAACCTTGGGAGCTGCGAGGGGGTGACCTGTTGTATGTGTATGTGTGTGTATCCTCGCCTAGTCCTGGGTTCCTGACTTAAGACAGTTGCTGCCGGATTTGGCTTTTTGCTGGAGTCGACTGGTTTTTTGACTCTGCCAAAGTATGCATGCGAAAATTGTTTGTGAAAATGTGGCGGCAAATATTTGGAATGAATGCAAAGCGGCAAATAAGCGACAGGACAGCGACAGATTCAGGATGTGCCAAAAAAAAAAAAGTAATGGTTGCACAAATAAAAGAAACTTTACGAAATTCCTTTACTTATTTTCGGTGGAAGTGCTTAGCGAGGCGAAATAGGGAACGGAAAGTTTTTATAAAAGTTGACAACTTAAGGTTTCAATGATAACCCAAATACCTAAGGTTGTTTATAAGCGATAATCACTTAATTATCATAATATATTCTACGCTTAAAACGTTATCTTAAGACTCATAAAAGCGTGCCGATAGAGATAAACCTAGCATACATTGTAGTAAAGATAGTAGTTAAGGCTGCTTTTAAGATATTAATTATCTTTTTTGTTTGCTAAACAAACTTTCCTTAAATCCATATTTATGTTTCTCAGCTAATCTGTTTCTACTTTCTAAGAAAAAAATCTTTTTTTTTAATTTACCAACCAATTTTAATATATTATCTTTTATTCAACCAAAAAAATATATTCAATCTTCAAATTGAGGCTTCCAATGGCTTGGTATATCCACCTCGTGGGTCTCACCCAGCTCCAGCAGCAGCACTGCCCCATTTTTGCCCGTCTCTATGGCCCCGACCAAGCTCCGAGCACACTGCTCTGCAGTCTGCTTCTTTACCTTGCCGGCCATCATGGGGGGCTGGTATTCGAAGGTCGTCTTGTTAAGAATATCGTCCAAAAGGCCAGTGTCAGTGAAACCGGGACATACGGTAATAAAACCCACGCCAGAGCGGGCATAATAACTTGGGTGCTAGATAAAAATTTTAATAAATTATGATTACTGCTTATTAATTTTATAAATTTAAACTTACAGCCAGGGCCCTGGTAAAGGTGGTAACTCCCGTCTTGGCAGCCGAGTAAATGGCCATTGATGACGTGGGTTGCAGTCCAGCCACCGAGGATATATTCACTATAACTCCACCATGGCCACCCTTCGTCTTGTCCATGTACTCCAGGGCTGTCAGGCAACTGTAAACTACGCCCAGCTGAAAATAGTAAAATAATTAATAAGAAACTAAATTTATAAGTAATATATTTACCAGATTTATTTGAATGGTTAGTTCGATCAGACGATCGTTCATCAGTCCACTGCCATTGACCACCACATCGAAGTGACCCAGTTTCTCGGCGGTGGCCTTGTAGGCCGCCTCAATGTCTGACTTTTGGGTGATGTCTACTTTTTGGTAGAATATATCTGTGTCGGGATTGTTGCTTTTCCACTCAGCCAGCACTTGGCTATTTTCTGTTAAATCAAAAATTGCCAACGACTAAAAAGCAGATTATATTAATGATATATTTGTATTTTAAATTTAATTATTACCTTTATTTTTCGCTGAAGCAACTCTTGCACACATTTCTGGCCTATGCCGCCGAAGCCGCCAAAGTAAACCACATTTTTGCCAGACAAATCCATATTTAAAACTTGTTTTCTCTGTCAGAAAATTACGTGCTATTCAGTCGAAAGCCAATTGCAAACTAAAGATCGCCAGAGACCCCCTTGGACTAGATTTCATGTATATACACTATACTATACGTATACGCAATATTGTGTTGCGTTATCTCCCATGGTTGGCTATCGGTCTAAGACCTTTGAAGCGTCACAACTACAACTATATAATCTAATTGTTATCATCAGTGTTTATACTGCTTATATGGGGGGTCTTGAAATTAATGTTGTTTAAAATTGAAAATAAAAACAGAAATTATGAGATAATAAAGAGTGCGTAGTGTAGATTATTATAAAACTAATCTAGGTCGTTGCTCTTGTCAACTTTTATTTGATAATTACATCGCCCATCTGGCTGATATTTCCCCTTTTCCCTTAAATCATTTAATGTTATTATTTAATAATCAATAACATCTTGCGGCAACATCTTGAATGGCGTTCGGGGACCCAGGATATTTATCTTGGCCAGCTCTGAATAGCCGTCCAATCAATATAGTCCTTCCGTGAGCCACAAGTTCCGTGTCTCCAAGCGGCGTTCAAATAACAGGCCAAAAGCCCGGCGATAATGTTGCTGCGGTAAGCAAAGCAACAATATGTAGCAGCAGCAACAGCAGTTGAAGCAACAACAACAGCAACAAACGGAGAAAACCGCAACAGCAGCAGACAGTTGCGTCGCCGAGTTAGACAGAAACGGGCGTAGAGGAAGCAATAATTTAATTCTGCATTGCAAATGCAAACAAATTTCGCCAAGCCGCAGATGCAACAAAAAAAAAAGGAAAGAGGAAAGAACAGAAAAAGTGGAAGGAAAACTTAAACCACAGCCAGCGACAAAAAACTGCAAGAAGAAACTGCAAACACGCAACAAAATTTAACTATTTCATTAAATTACCTTAAATTTACTAGAAAAAAATTTTTGTTTATTTTTTCCATTTTATTAAATTATAATTTAAATAATAATAATTATTATTTGTATTATATTGAAAAATATTAATTTAAATACATATATTAAAAAATTGTATTAAACAGCAAAAAATTTCGCAAATATGCCTAATTAAAAGTAATCTATATAATTGAAATTCTTATATATAACATAATAATATATAAATATTTTTCCAATTATTATTTAATCAATATAAAATACTTAACTATTTATTTTCTTAAAATTGAAGAGCATTAAATTAATTATTTACATAAACATCTTGTAATTGTAACTTAAAAAACGCCTCAATTTCTTCTCTGTGCACAATGAGGAGCTGCAGGAAAAAGGATAACGCGACAAGGAGCGGTGGCAGCAGTGAGTGAGTGTTTATTTTATAGCCCGCAATGGAGTTGGCTGCCACGGAGGAAGGTTCGAAGCTGCCGGATCTGCCGGATCCCATTTCCCACCTAACCGACAAACGCTTTGGCCTCCGCCGGGCTCTGCTCCGTTATTATTGAAGAATTATTACGCGACGAAGGGGGCGAGAATCCAGGCATCCAGCATCCTGCCGGCACAACTTGCCAGTTGCCAGTTGGCGACTAATAGTGCTGAGCCCGGAGAGAGCAAACAAAAAATACACTTGCAGCGGCAGCAGCAACGTTTGTTCTCCTCTCGCCTCTTCATTTTTTCCTCAATTTATACATTTGCGCATAAAAAGCAAGTGTAAAAGTTTTGCATATTCATGGCGCTTTAAATGTCGTCGCCAAACCACGAGGATGGCGACGTCTGAAGTGCAGCAGCAGCCACAAAGGCAAAAAGCAACGCTCCAACTAGCAAAAAAAAAAAAAAAAAAAATAGTAAACAAAAAGAAACAATAATAACCAGCAACTAAAGTTAGTTATGTTAGATACCCTTACTAAGAGAAGGTCATCTCTAGCATGTAGAAGGATTTAAACTGTTTATATTTAATTTATAATTTAGCTTAAGGCTAAGATGTATTGCCTTAATCATAAAATAGGGAAATATAAATAAAGTTTATTATAAAAATAAGTGTAATTCAAACATACAAACCCATTAGGAAATTATCTGCATTCACTGTCAAAGCTTTTTTTTAAATTAGAAGATTAAAACTTGGTAATAAAAGTTATTTCGAAATATAAACCTGTCAAGTTAGGCAATAAATAAAGCTCCTTATTTTTAATAAAACTCCAAAATAAGCTAATTCCACGGTATTAAATCTTTTACTCGCCCAACAGATTGTCTTCAACCTTCAACTTTTTTATGCTGTTGCATGCCGCAGTATCAGTCCTCGGGAAACATGCAGGGAAAATAGAGGGGAATTCAGGAAAATGGGAAAACAGGGCATCAGCGGAGGCAACAACAAAAAAAGTAATAACATCAACCATAAAAGTAGCTACATCAGTTGGCAGATGGAAGCAGCCAAAGGGACTGAAATCGGACTGAAAAAAGAGAAGGGATAATATATATATATATATATATATATACATATATATGGAGTAGACAACCGACTGCCGCAGACATATTGTGTCTGCAAAACTTTGTTGACAAAAACAACAATAATAAGAACCAACAAAAAACAAGACAAGGAAAACAGATGGGGGGAAAAGTGTCTCGATTTTCCGTTCAGTTCTCGCCTCGCCCGATGCGTGATAAAAACCGCGCAATGAAGCGCATGTGAAAACAATGAGATTATTGCTAGAATTTATGTGAGCTCCATGAACTTCATCCTCCACTCTCCCCATTTTCCATTTCCCGCATTCTCAATTTCCCGCCCCCCAATCGCAGACAATCTTTCTCGTGTAATTGCCGACATGTCAGCACATTAAACGGCTATAAAACGGCAAGCAAAACTGGCAAATCAAAGGCAACTTGTCCGCATCAGAGGCGAACTTTTCTAATTTATGGCCATTTGGGGGGAGGGTCGTGCATTGTGCAACAGTTAAGCGCCGCTGCCGCCGCCGCCGCATCTGGCCTTTGAACTTTCACCCGGACCACATTTACATGGGCCTCTTCCCCGACTCTACCACTCTCTACCCTTCCATTTGTGGCAGTCTCACCTGAGAAATGGCCTCGGTCCGGGACGGTCTCCTCCGCGCCCCGGTTACGTGGCTCCACAATTTATCATGGCACTAATGAGCATGAAATAGGACAAGGTTTATTAAATTTCCCTTTTAAAATGTGCACATGCCAGGGCACATGACAGTCCAGGAACAGGTAGAGCAGCCAAGAAAGGTAACTTGCGGCGGAGCTGTTGATTTCACAGCTTGTTAGGTCTTGTGGTTCCAAATGGAGAGCTTTTAAAAATGTATTATAAATATATATTTTATTATTTTTCTTTTTTAAACAGTTCATGTAACAAGGAAAAAGTTCATTAAAAAATGTTCCAAAAATAAAAGTAACTGCAGCAAAGGAGAAACGAGTGCAGTGGTTTTTATAAAAGCTCTATTTTAAATATACATTTTTGTAAATTATAAATAATATAAATAACTACTTAAAAATATATTTTACGAATTTAATAAAATAAGGTTGTTTTTACTAATAAAAGGAAAGTAAATTAAAGGTTGAGCACTGAAAGGAAAGACTTACATTAACTATTTTTAAATATTTACTCAAGATACCTGTAAGGTTGGTATATACAATTAAAAATATATAATTTTAATCACCCTTATTAATTAAAGGACATTTGAACTTCCATCTAAGCACTGAACCATACTAAAAGACGGCAACAAGTTTCTTTTTGCTCATCAGCAGCGAGGTGACGTCGTAAATGTGGCGCCAATGGTTTCCTTAGCGCTCAACCACCACCACAGGAAATACCAGCCTGAAAGACCAACCGGAAGCCACCCACATTCGGCTTGGAGCCCACTCCCGGGCACCTTTCCTGTCGTCCCACAAAAGTCCAAGCAGCTGCTGCCCGGCGGGCAACGAAATGAAAAATGTCCGCAAGTGCGAAAATGAATCTGCCTCATGTTGCAATTTATTATGCCAACATAATAAATATTATATACAGTTTGTGTGAGAAATTGAAGAAGAAGAACCTCGCTCTAGGGAGTCGTTTCTTTCGTTTTTTCTTCGAGTTCTTTTTTTTTAGGGATCTTGGTCGTATGAGGTAGCTACAAGTCCATTGGGTTTCACAGTTTCTTTCGCTTGCTATGGTGCCCATTCTCTTCCTGGCTGTGACAGTTCGAGAAATGTTTTGCCCCACTTCAGATATTGTTTTACCAGCAACTTTTCCCCGTTCACCCGCTGCCTAATTATGGCCAGGAAAAATTAAGTTTATAGCTAAAAGGAGCATAAGAGCGGGTCAAGTTTTCAAATTTAAAGTATTGATTTTGGATTCTTAAACATAATTTCTCTCTTTATCGCTTTAAAAACTATTTATAAACACGACAGTCAACAATGACTGTCGAAATTGTGGGAGTCTTCATTGATATTCACAGATAAACACCGACTAAGTAAGGCAGACTTACTGATCCAAATCGGTTAGCTTGTTGATCTTTTCATTTACGCCTACCCATAGGCATGTTTTTTCCCCCTAAATGTGAATATTTCGTCTGCACGCATTTTCTATAAATCATTCAGATTGTGTAGCGTGTAACGTTAGAAAATCTGACGGGTTACTGAGGATCTGAGCTGCGGGGGCACGCTATAGTATCCGGCTCTAGCTCGTCGGCTTTGGGGGTGGTGGTCTTGCTTGACCCAGACCTCTGCGCTTTATTATTAAAAGAATCGAGAATTGAGCGTGCTTGCGACAAAAGAAAAGGAACTAGAACTAAACCGGAATAGAAAACAAATAAATTCAGAAGGAAGGAAAGAGAGGAAGACTAGAGATTTGAAGAAAGAAAATAAAGGATTGAGAAAGTTAATTTTGCGAGAACACGGCTGTTGTTGTGCTCGCGGTATGCCCACCCAACCTATGATCACCTTCCTTTGGAGGCATAACTCCGGTGACCCCTTCGGATACCCTACTCTCACGGATTCATCAGCAGAGTTCAAAAAGTTTTAGTTTCAGGTATTCATGATTTTAATCGTCTTTTCTAATATTCTTATAGCTAGAATAATCTAGGAACATTGTAAGATAATAGTAGATATAGCTAAAGGAACAATAGATGTGGTAATATTGACCCTAAATAAAACTTAATCGAAATTTCTCTAAGTGTAGCTGATCTAAAGAGGTAATCCTTTTTTTTTTTTTTTTTAAAGAACAAAATTATACTAAATTCGCAGCTATATTTAGATTCACTTTAACTAACTGTAATTAAGTTTTAAAACTAATATTATTGCTGAAATTCATTTACTTGTTTCAAAACTAAGCTTCATTTTTTTTATTCGAGATCAATTATAATAGATTCCGTAATCTAGATTTTATTTCTATTAGTTAACGTAATTGTTTTAGAGAAAAATGTAAGCTAAGCTCTGCACTGATTTCGAAAAGTTGCAAAAGATAATTCATTTCAATTTCAATTTAAGGAAAGCATTAAGTTAAGGTCACTTCTCTCATTCAATTTGTCGAAAGAACACAATACCATTGGTTATGTAACTCACTCAGGATAATTCCAACGAAGAAGATCGATCTCCGGCGTGGTTCACTGAAAAAGAAATTCGACAGACCCTTGCTTCCTTCAACTCTATAACTTTTCGATGCCATTTAGAACTGGCCTTAATTCATCGCTACTCTAACTTTAACTTTTCTCGATTTAAGAAACTTTATAGATAGTTAAAACTAAATTAATTCGAAGAATTTAAATTAATTCAAAATTCACACATTAATTCAAAGTATGTTTTGCCTCTGGGCACTTTCTTCACAGTATTCCAGAATTGTATTCGATTTGTTGACATTTGATTCGCATTTGTCTCTCAAAAATAACTCTGCTTCGCAGCATACTTAAATTGTTTTAATTCGTATAGATCAGATCGGCTGCCACAAAAGCGAGAAAAAGTAGTTTGGCTAAATTCGTTAGGCCATGCCAAAAGACAAAAATATTGAAGGGAGGTTAAGTCTGATCGACCACGGCAAAGGCACAAAAATATGGATGTGAGGTTAAATCAGACATGACTCGCAGGTCAAAGTTTCGCTACAGGAACCATGAAAACACCGAGAAATCCCTAAACGGCTCCTGGTAGAGATGCGTTGCTCGATCAGGCAACGATGCGCTGCAGGATTACTCTCCCTCGAAGTTCAGCAGCGCAGCCATGCTAATTAGACATCCTTACGGCTCGCAAGCCCCTCCTAGGAGGCCACCCGAGAGGGGTGCTCCTTAGGACGCTCTAGAGTCCAGCAGAAGTTTTCGATGCTTGTTCCTGAACCCTCCTTAGCTCCTTTTAAAGCTCCTTAACTCGTTACGAGATTATTCCGTCCCGAGTTGACAATTCCTTAACTCGTTATGAGTTCATTACGTGGGGCACGATCTGTAAATGTAATTTAATTAAGACCGTGTCGCACTGGCGGCGGCTATGGCGTACCTGTGCCCCAAAAATCTAAATCCAGGGAGTTTTCCTCTCGGTTCTCCACGGATGATGATTACTGTGCCGACTAGGCGCCAGCAACGGCGGCGAGGAGCCCCGTCTGGGTCTCGGCAGCGCCGGCAAAAAGCTAAGTTTGCGACCTGCAGAAAATTCGAGGTTAAATATAACCAAAATACAGACGCAAGCTTACTCACTTTATAAAAATCACTTGTGGCACTTGTTCACCACTTTATCTATCCGGATGCCACTTCGCGATTTAATATTTCGCACTTTACAGGCTTTTTAACTTAATTTTCCCGAATAGAGAGACGCACGTCCACTTCTGCTGCCGGTTCAATGAAAAAGAATGGCCGCAGGAAATGAACTTGACAGCCTGGTCAAAGGACAACAATCTGGCAACGCTTTTAAGCTTGCCATCGATACTTGATCGATATGGCTACACCGATCTATTTCTGATCTGGTAACGCTTCTAAGCTTAATATCGATACCTACTCGATATGGCCACACTGATCCATGTCAGATCTGGTAACGCCAACTTCAGGATCTCAAATTCAAATATTAATTGAAATTGGTTTACATCTGAGATAAAATACTAAACAAATTCTGGTCTAGCCAATCGGGTAAGCACAAATCGAGACAAACTCGGTTCGTTTCTCAAACGAATTTTTTTAATGAATATTTCACTTTGCAGACGCTACAGGCGCCGTTACAAAGCCCCCCTGCCACAATCAGACTAGGGTATTTTTCCCCTAGAGATACCCTAGGCTGATACCGCCTGGAGCGACTTTACTGTCGAATATCCTTTGCGTGATAATTTCCCAGGACTCGACCTTGCAAATCTTCTAATTCATAATATGAACTTCCTAGCTTTTTCCTTACTCGGGCTTTCACAAATGTGGGCCCGAATTTAGCGTTATATCCGGTTTGAAAGCAACTCTGTTTAAAATTGCGACGGAAAACTTCCTGTCCTACAGCAAAAGATACTTCTCGCGATCGCAAATTATACCGCTTTTCGTTCTGCACACGTGCTTTCTGCATTTGCTTAGTCGCATCTTCCCGAATCAATTCGAACGAATCTTGCCGATTGAACATTAATGAACGATCGTCTAACATGTTCAACTTCCTCAACAAGGAATATGTAGAACCTGTGGTTACCATATGTTGACCAAAAGCCATATAGTATGGAGTAGTCCCTATACTGGAATGAATTGAGGATCTTAAGGCACAACATATTTTATTAAGGTACTCGTCCCAGTCCTTTTGGTCCGGACGTAGATAAGCTCTTATGCCAGCGATAACAGAACGATTAACGCGTTCCGACGCATTGGCTTGCGGCGAATGGACAGCTGTTAATGTATGCGATATTTCGTACTGCCGCATCAGTTTTTGAAATGCTTCGGAACGAAATTGAGAACCGTTGTCAGACACAACTGTTTCCGGAACTCCAAAAGTCATAAACAGCTCTCCTTCGAGATATTTAACTACGACACTCGCATTTATCTTCTTAACTGGTTTCAAGAAAATAAATTTAGAAAAATGATCGAGAACAATAAATATTCCGATATTTCCACTTCTGGAACGTGGGTACGGTCCAAGAAAATCAATGAAAATTCGCTGAAAAAGTCTAACCGTTTCTGGCGCTTTTCCCAAAGGCGGCCTAAGAACATGACTCGGTGACTTCGTAGACTTGCAAGTCTCACAAGAACTAATGTACGCTTTTACGTCAGGCACGAGTCGAGGCCAAAAATAGTATCTTCTCACTCGTTCAATAGTCTTATGTATTCCCCCATGGGACGCTAAAGGGCTATTGTGCGCTTGAAACAGAACTTTAGATACTAAACCGTTAGGTATCCATAACTTCCATGCATACTCATCATGCTTTTGTTCACCAGTTAGATGTTCTGCTTTTCTGTATACATATCCGTCTTCTGCTTTAAGATCCGGAAAGTTTGTTTTATTAGCATTAACCTTTGCTACCAAATCTTGATATTCCGGGGACTTAAATTCTTCTGAGTTTAAATCAATTAGTAAACCTTCTTGCAGATCTACAGCTGCTATTTCATCCTCGTTTACACGCGATAACGAATCAGGAACAACGTTCAAAATACCCTTACGATGTTCGATTTTGAAACGATATCTTTGCAGAGCTAATGCCCATCGAGCTAAGCGTGAGCTAAGGTCGTGATTGGACATGAGCCATTTTAACGAAGCATGGTCAGTTATGATTTTAAAATCATGACCTTCTACATAGGCTCTGAAGTCTCTCAGCGCTACTATCGCAGCTAAACATTCTTGCTCAGTCACAGTATAGTTGCGCTGAGCTTTATTCAACTTCTTTGAAATAAATGCTATCGGGCGCTCGTCTCCTTCTTCGGATACTTGCACTAGCACTCCACCAACTCCAGACTTGCTAGCATCACAATGAATGGCGAATGGTTTAGAAAAATCTGGGCTGCATAAAACCGGAGCTTGACTAAGGCGACTCTTTAACACTTTAAATGCTTCTAACGCTTCGGGTGTCAAGGAAAATTTTCGCTTTGTTGTCATGAGATCGGTCAACGGCGCAGCAATTGTTGCAAAGTTCGGTACAAATTTACGGTACCAACCACACAAACCCATAAAGCTTCTCAAGCCTCTCAGAGTTTTCGGCACCGGAAAATCAGTTATAGCCTTTACCTTTTCAGGGTCGGTTCGAATACCACCATCTCCTATTATGTGACCTAAATAGCGAACTCTCCGCATACAGAAATGACTTTTGCCAATATTGATCGTCAATCCAGCACGCTTGATTTGAACGGCTATTTCTCTGAGAACTCCCAAGTGACTCTCAAAGTCAGAAGAAACTACTAAAAGGTCATCCAAGTAGACAAACACTTCATTCCTAAGATGCGCGGGAACGACTTTATCCATTAAACGAGACATGGTACTGGTGGCATTACATAGCCCAAATGGCATCACCTTAAATTGGTAAAGAGGCCTACCAGGGACTGTAAAAGCAGTCTTATCTCTAGACTGAGCTTCAAGTGGCACTTGCCAATAAGCATCTTTTAAGTCGAGACTTGTTATGAACTCGGCTTTAGGTAAGCGGCTTAAAATTCCGCTGATCTGGGGAAGTGGATACGCGTCTTTTTCAGTGAAACTATTGACCTTACGGCAATCTAAACAGATTCTCACTTTGCCTGGTTTGGTGACCATGACAATAGGTGAAGACCACGCGCTATCTGATCCCTCAATCACGCCTAGTTTTAACATTCTGTCAATTTCTTCATACATACTCTTCTCCACTGCAGGCGAAACTGGGAAATGCCGTTGTTTTATTGGTTTAGCATTCCCTACATCAATCGAATGAGTTATCAAGCTAGTCTTGCCAAGACCTTCATCGGTAAACGACGGAAAACATTTTATGACACTAGCTAGCTTTGACTCCATCTCTTCAGATAAGTCGTGTTGATCAACTCCGACCTTTCTGCCAACATCACTCGATTCGAGTTCTGATATCTGCAAATTCTTCGGAAGAAGATTATACAGCCTCCAAAAGTCTATACCCAAGTAAAGATCTTGTTTTAGAGAAGGCACTATATAAATAGTTAAAGTCTTTGACACACTACCATAATCTACATCAGTTTTCATTCTGCCTACAATACGTTGTGGACTTCCATCTGCCGTGGTAGCACTAATATTTAGAGACTTATACGCTTTTTCTGTAGAAATTATCTCTTTAGCTAATTCACCGCCGAAACAACTAATGGAAGCACCGGAATCGAGTAACCCATAAACAGTACGATCGAGTACACGAACAGGCAAAAATGGACGAAGATCTCTAGTTCCAGTAGGAATACCACATATATATTTCAATCCGAGAGTGCAGTTTTTGACATTCTGCCAAAACGTTCTGATTCTCCTAGAACTTCGAGATGTTGATTTCTGAGTACATGATTCAAGGTAAAAGCAAGGTATTTTTGTTTCAGATATATCTTTGATTTTACAATGCAGTGAACTGACATTGTTAATTGGAACGTCAAGTGTTTTAGATGGTGTTGCTTCTAAATCTGCAACAACCTTTAATCGGTCATTGTTGACTGATGACGTGCGGCATTCGAAGTCTTCACTTTGTGTTGCAACTTCGTAATGCCGAATTGCGAGTTTTTTGTACACTTAACACAATTCGGTTTATAAGTGTTAGCTGCTCCACAGCCGTAGCAAAATACACGCTTTTCAGACAGACAATCTTGGTATCTATGCCCCTCTTTGCGGCAATTCCAACACACCAAGGAAAATGCGTCAACTTCTAAATCGTTATCGGATTCGAATTCAACTTGAGAATCTACTTTCGAACTTAACTCCGAGACTTCTCGTCGAAAAGGAGTTACTTTAGTGTAACCGTGCGAATGTTTGACATCGTCAAGAAAAGCTTCGCGTCGACGACATATTTCTCTCAATTCGGGAACATTTCCAATATCTACGTTCAGTAGTTCGTGCCTTATTTCAGGTCTTAAATTGTTCTTAAGAACACGTGCAAGTTTTCGGGAGGACCATGGTGTCTCCAATTGATCAATTAAAACGTTTACACTGTCATAAAAACTGTCGAATGTCTCATTAGGCTTTTGTTTTCTGTTTCGTATTAACTCTTCTATGTCTACATCGTCTCTTCTTTGACGAAATTGACACCGCAATGCAGAACATAGCCTGTCCCAATGAACTTCGGAAACTGATTTGTGGTAACGCCAATAAAACTCGTTGGCTTTACCCTCAAAGAGAACGCTAACATGCCTACAGAGAACTGGGAAGTTTCCTTCTAACGTTTGGTGCGTGAGGGCTTCTACTCTGTAGATAAAATTATCTATAGTTACACCTGATCCTGAGTATTTGATTTTCCATCCGTTCAGGATGTGAACTACTTTGTCGGGTCTATTTATGAGATCAGACGAGGAACTTCTATGAGAAACCGGCGATCCAGTGTTAGTCATAAACCTATTTGCATTAGGTATTCGTTCACCACCGCTAGATTGTGGTTGGATGGCTTCTACTAACGGTGTAGGCGTAGTTGACCTTTCGTCACCATTAGCAGCAGAATTAGTAGGTGTTGCAATCATACTTCTAACACTTTCAACCACGGTAGTTTTCACTAATTCGGTCATTTTCTCCGATAAAATCTCGAGCAATCTACGCTCCATGGCGAGTAAAGTAATAGCATTAACGTTATTAATTTGGTTGCTATCTAACCTAACTGACGTACTAGGCATATCCTCTGATGGATTTCTAGTTTCTAAAACCTCTGTTTGACGACTTCTAGATTGCGATCGTGTTTGTAACCCTTTATTTTCTGCTACTGGTCTACAAGCGGTTTCGCAAACGGGACAGAATTCGCTTCTCTTAAAGTGTAGTTCTATACACTTCTTGTGGAACTCATGATTACATGACGTTTTAAAAATGTCAGTTGCAGACTTGATCTCAAGTTTACACAACGGACAGACTGGCTTGGTTGCTCCCTCAGAGCCCTTGTCTGGAGAGTGACCTACTCCCATTTTAAGATAAGGTAACGATAGAGATAAGAGATAAGAGATTTCAAATAGCGATAATCAAGATACAATAACTCAAACCAACAACGAAATAAGATAATAGCAAAATAATACAAAAAAAAATATATATAACAAAATCTTTTAGAAATTTGAACTCAATGCTTGATGTCCCCGTGTCGTAGGGTACCGATTTAATTAGTGAACTTCCTCGGAAAATATAGAATTTGAAGAAACAGAGTGGTGTGGTTCGCATCTTCAAAAAAAAGAATAGAACCAACAGAGAGGATGTCAAAATTTGCAAAAATATCAAACGGACAACGGCTTATTCGCAAACAAAACCTTTGTATTCCTGTTATAACTCCAACAAAATCTAACTCCTCTGAGGAGAAATGAAATTTAAATCTTACTGTTAGTCATTCGTGGATAGAGTACGTCTATATGACAGAAACTCTATATTCCAAAGCGATTGAATCTTACAAAAAAAATTAAAATTCCCAAAGTTTAGTTTACGCAACGATTTGAAAAATTTGGACGGGGCCAGAAGATCAACCACGGTTCGCTTCATCTGTATTTTCCTCCACCCAATTCTTTCTCACCTTTGCGTAATGAGGAAAATCTTTATCGTTAAAATTTAATCGTGGCCAAGAAGAAAACCCAAAGTTCTCATTCCTTGTTTTCCTAATCAATTAACAAATGAACGAAAAAAAAATTTTAGAGAAGAAAATTAAAGTTGAAAATTTGAAAGTATAGAAAAGATTTTTGAATTTATCTATCTGTGAGTCTCAATGAGGTATTACTGTACTCACTGAGGCCCCTCACGTTGGGCGCCACTTTTTTTCTTATTAATAATAAAATTATAACTGTAGCGTGTAACGTTAGAAAATCTGACGGGTTACTGAGGATCTGAGCTGCGGGGGCACGCTATAGTATCCGGCTCTAGCTCGTCGGCTTTGGGGGTGGTGGTCTTGCTTGACCCAGACCTCTGCGCTTTATTATTAAAAGAATCGAGAATTGAGCGTGCTTGCGACAAAAGAAAAGGAACTAGAACTAAACCGGAATAGAAAACAAATAAATTCAGAAGGAAGGAAAGAGAGGAAGACTAGAGATTTGAAGAAAGAAAATAAAGGATTGAGAAAGTTAATTTTGCGAGAACACGGCTGTTGTTGTGCTCGCGGTATGCCCACCCAACCTATGATCACCTTCCTTTGGAGGCATAACTCCGGTGACCCCTTCGGATACCCTACTCTCACGGATTCATCAGCAGAGTTCAAAAAGTTTTAGTTTCAGGTATTCATGATTTTAATCGTCTTTTCTAATATTCTTATAGCTAGAATAATCTAGGAACATTGTAAGATAATAGTAGATATAGCTAAAGGAACAATAGATGTGGTAATATTGACCCTAAATAAAACTTAATCGAAATTTCTCTAAGTGTAGCTGATCTAAAGAGGTAATCCTTTTTTTTTTTTTTTTTAAAGAACAAAATTATACTAAATTCGCAGCTATATTTAGATTCACTTTAACTAACTGTAATTAAGTTTTAAAACTAATATTATTGCTGAAATTCATTTACTTGTTTCAAAACTAAGCTTCATTTTTTTTATTCGAGATCAATTATAATAGATTCCGTAATCTAGATTTTATTTCTATTAGTTAACGTAATTGTTTTAGAGAAAAATGTAAGCTAAGCTCTGCACTGATTTCGAAAAGTTGCAAAAGATAATTCATTTCAATTTCAATTTAAGGAAAGCATTAAGTTAAGGTCACTTCTCTCATTCAATTTGTCGAAAGAACACAATACCATTGGTTATGTAACTCACTCAGGATAATTCCAACGAAGAAGATCGATCTCCGGCGTGGTTCACTGAAAAAGAAATTCGACAGACCCTTGCTTCCTTCAACTCTATAACTTTTCGATGCCATTTAGAACTGGCCTTAATTCATCGCTACTCTAACTTTAACTTTTCTCGATTTAAGAAACTTTATAGATAGTTAAAACTAAATTAATTCGAAGAATTTAAATTAATTCAAAATTCACACATTAATTCAAAGTATGTTTTGCCTCTGGGCACTTTCTTCACAGTATTCCAGAATTGTATTCGATTTGTTGACATTTGATTCGCATTTGTCTCTCAAAAATAACTCTGCTTCGCAGCATACTTAAATTGTTTTAATTCGTATAGATCAGATCGGCTGCCACAAAAGCGAGAAAAAGTAGTTTGGCTAAATTCGTTAGGCCATGCCAAAAGACAAAAATATTGAAGGGAGGTTAAGTCTGATCGACCACGGCAAAGGCACAAAAATATGGATGTGAGGTTAAATCAGACATGACTCGCAGGTCAAAGTTTCGCTACAGGAACCATGAAAACACCGAGAAATCCCTAAACGGCTCCTGGTAGAGATGCGTTGCTCGATCAGGCAACGATGCGCTGCAGGATTACTCTCCCTCGAAGTTCAGCAGCGCAGCCATGCTAATTAGACATCCTTACGGCTCGCAAGCCCCTCCTAGGAGGCCACCCGAGAGGGGTGCTCCTTAGGACGCTCTAGAGTCCAGCAGAAGTTTTCGATGCTTGTTCCTGAACCCTCCTTAGCTCCTTTTAAAGCTCCTTAACTCGTTACGAGATTATTCCGTCCCGAGTTGACAATTCCTTAACTCGTTATGAGTTCATTACGTGGGGCACGATCTGTAAATGTAATTTAATTAAGACCGTGTCGCACTGGCGGCGGCTATGGCGTACCTGTGCCCCAAAAATCTAAATCCAGGGAGTTTTCCTCTCGGTTCTCCACGGATGATGATTACTGTGCCGACTAGGCGCCAGCAACGGCGGCGAGGAGCCCCGTCTGGGTCTCGGCAGCGCCGGCAAAAAGCTAAGTTTGCGACCTGCAGAAAATTCGAGGTTAAATATAACCAAAATACAGACGCAAGCTTACTCACTTTATAAAAATCACTTGTGGCACTTGTTCACCACTTTATCTATCCGGATGCCACTTCGCGATTTAATATTTCGCACTTTACAGGCTTTTTAACTTAATTTTCCCGAATAGAGAGACGCACGTCCACTTCTGCTGCCGGTTCAATGAAAAAGAATGGCCGCAGGAAATGAACTTGACAGCCTGGTCAAAGGACAACAATCTGGCAACGCTTTTAAGCTTGCCATCGATACTTGATCGATATGGCTACACCGATCTATTTCTGATCTGGTAACGCTTCTAAGCTTAATATCGATACCTACTCGATATGGCCACACTGATCCATGTCAGATCTGGTAACGCCAACTTCAGGATCTCAAATTCAAATATTAATTGAAATTGGTTTACATCTGAGATAAAATACTAAACAAATTCTGGTCTAGCCAATCGGGTAAGCACAAATCGAGACAAACTCGGTTCGTTTCTCAAACGAATTTTTTTAATGAATATTTCACTTTGCAGACGCTACAGGCGCCGTTACAATTGTCAACACGAATTTATTTCTTGTGCTAGCTGCTTGTTGTTCCCAGAAAGCGGAAATGTCCGAGGGACAGGTGGCTGAGGAATGGGACTGGATTTTGGGCGGGAAAAGTTGCGCGGCATTGTGATTTTGTCAGGCATATGTGGGTGGTGGCTGTGTGCAAATATCAGTAACAGTTTGTCTGTATGCCACTATGGTCTGGTATCCTTTTTCCCTCCTTTGCCCCCTTTGGCTTTGCGGTTTGCAGCTCTGTTTGCTGCTTTTGCTGTTGGCCGATTGTTGCTACCATTGTTGTTGTTATTCAAGCAAATTTATTTGCCTGCTGCCAGTGCCACTGCCACTGCTGCTATTTGCTTTTCATTTCCGGCCACGTCGACAAATCACAAAACAACCCGAAAAAGGATATTATCTGCAGCACAACGGTTCGCCTCAGGCTTCCCCTATTTGTCTAAATAATTTGCAAAGCATTTTTCGTTTCATCGCTCCATCGCCAGCCGATTGTATGCGAGAAGATAGTCCCCGCTCTCTTAATGGCCATCTAAGTGGTCCGCTTTTCCCCGCATATTTCTGTGACCTTTCATCTTGATCTTGGCCGTTTGGGTCATTTCACTTGGGGCCGTACCCAAAATGGATAGCCGTTGGCCACTCAATTTTCCACTCACGTGTGCAAATAGAAAACCAGAACTGGAGGCTCACACATGGAAAAAATTATGTGCAGCAGATATAATAAATATCAATGAGCATAAGCCACTATATTCAGTAATTCTTTAAGTAAAAGTCATATTTTATACTTGATTTAATTATTTTTATTAAGCACAAATATTAATTTTCTATCAAAACTGAAAACTACAAGTACAAGTCACCCATAAAATCTGTCATGTTTTTGATTATTCTCTCAGTGCATTTCACTTCTTGTCACATTCACAATGCTAATTGCCTCACCAAATGTTTGCGTCTCCGAAATTTCCACTTGTCATCCCAATGATGATGGCTCACTTAGTTCACGAGCGATTTGAAAGCGAGTTAAAGCCGTGACGCCTACACCTGTTAGTTAGTCGTTGAGAGCACGATGTGGACTACGGGTCTGCTCTTGGCTTTGAGTCTGCTCAGCCTGCCCTCATGGGGACTCGGCTCGGACCACCGAAATCTCACGGAGTTTATGAGACATCGCCAGAAGCGCTGGCTGATCTATCAAAACAGTGGATCAATGAAATTCAGCATTGGCCCATCTTTGCCGATTCCGCTGGAGGACAAGGTGACCTTTCGCTCATGTGTGCTTTCGTTCACTCTCCAGGGTGGAACATATAGCCTGCCCACATCTCCGATTTGGCCTTGGGACAAGTGGGAGGGCACCTTTGCCCGATCCCTAGCGCAGATGAAAAGGAATATCGAGATACATACGGCCAATGGAGGAGTCCGATATGCAGACGATGCCAGACTCCTGGTTTACACAGCTCTGGAGGAGTATATGGGCAGGAGAAACAACAATCTGGCCATGGGCAGGCAATGCCTGCTGCGATCCATCTGCGAGAATGCCCAAATCCACCATCACATAGGCGTGTTCTCAGAAATTATGGACATCGTACTCAGGTGAAATTTATTTACTAAACACCTGAAGTTAACCCCTGATAATCTAACAATTATCTTACCTACTTTAGCCCCGGCAAGGCCGAACTGGATAACTCCTATCACGAGGCCTACGCCGCCGGAAAAGCTGGAGCCAATTGCCTGCATCTCTACAGGACCTGTCCACGGGGCCTCAACTTCCTTGACGGACTGCTGATTGTGGAGGATGATTGATTTACTGCTGCTGTTGCTGCGGATGGCCGTTGGAGTACTGAGCGAAGGAAAATGGGGATCCGCAATAAAGTTTTCAGCCAAATCAAAGTGCATGTCTAATGGGTCTTGTCCTGATGTCGGAATCCGCTTGTTCTTGCTGCATAATTTGGGGCGGAAATGCACGGAAGCATGTCTGAGGGGCAGGAAACTGTGTTGACTCGGCTCGAGGATGAGCATGTGTGCATATCGATGCAGGCTTGGCTCAGGCACATGTAGGGTTTATGCGGGAATTGAATTTGGGAAGTACTTTCAATACTATATCGAGGATTATTATATGAAACAAGGATTTATACATGAGTTTAATGCGCATTTTAGGGTTTTTGTAAGGAAATAATATATGTATAAAAGGAATTACATAAAAATACATTTCATTTGTTTGAAAATTCTTAAAACTATATATTATAATAAACTATACTTTCAGTTATTGGTAATTTATTAACATAATTAAAACAACATAATAAACATGCCTTGCAAGGCAACATGTCGTATACTTGATTATAGTATGCCGTTCTCAGCTGAATTTCCAAACCCATTACTGGCTTATAATTTTGTAATTTATATGGCATATATTATTATAATTTATATGGCATAATTCCTTGATTTCGATATTTGACACGTGTAAACTTACCAGCCGCAGACATTAGTTACCTATTCCTCTGCGCCATCACAAGTTCAAACACCGCAAAGTTGTGCAGGCCGCCGCCACCCCCTTAACCCCCTCGCTAGCTGCACTTTGCATGGCCCCTCCCTCGCATGCTTCAAGCCTCACCCTGAAGTTCCCCCCAGCCGCCGCTTGACGCTCCTCTTTCGTTGTTCGCGTTGTCATAATCGCATTTGAATTAGCTTTGCACACAAGAAGCAGCTGAGGCGAAAGATTCTGTCTTCACAGGGTCACCAAAAGCTGAGTCTTTGGATATATAAAATTCTAAGTTATAAAAGAAAACTTAGGAACAAAAAACAGCAGAAATTCAGAATTTTTTGAGATTTTCAAGGCATTTTTCATTTCTTCACAATTTCGCTCAACTGCACCCTGTATGGAGACCAAAGACCCATTTGCCTCCACCGACGGCGCGGCGTCTGCAAGCCTAATGTGCCACTTAAGACGCATTTATTGTCTTTCGTTGCTGTTGTTGTTGTTGCTTTGCTGTGGGTGAGGATGTTGCAGCCGGGGCGTGTTGCTGGCGGTTCTGCATTTTCCATTTAATTGACGCCATTGTTGACAAAATGGCGGTCGTGTGCTGGCTTTCGCTGCAGCGCCCTGCTGCTCCTTCAAGCCAAAGTTGCAGCCAGCCACAAGCCATTAATGTTAACGGATTTTTACCCTGGAAGCTGCGGGGCTGCCGGGAATGCACTCGCACACGGTCATGTTTCTGGTTTACCAGAACCGGAATTCCCAGGTGGGGGAGCAGGAAGAAGGCGTGGCAGTGGCAGCATCAGCAGCACAAATCACTTGCAATCAGTGTTAAAAATTCAACGTGAAGCCAAGATGGTTGAGACTGATTGTGATGGGTGTAAAGTTGACGAGTGATTGCTGTTGATCTAACTGAGAACAGCAATAATCAAGGATAATCGGTGAGTTATCTGGATTTATTTGAGACTTTAGAGGGAATCTTCGGGATAATAGAATATGTGGCAGTAATAATTTATAGGTAGTAAAAGCTTTGCCCGCAAAGCTCTATGAAATATTAGTAATCCAATTCAACTGTATAGGCATCCAGGACACTCTCACCCCTGGGACAAGCCGGAAACTGATCAACACAGTTAATGCCCGCTTGTCCAGCTCTTACGGCATCTGTATAGGCCAAATCCAAACGCGTTTTACCAGGTCTGCAGATATATTTATATTTAGAATTTTAATTCTATATAAAAAGTTAATAAACAAAACTTACGTCAGCAGAACGTTGAGTAGTTCCGACATAATTCCCACATGGTGATGAACCTGGGCATTCTCACAGATCCCGCGCAACAAACACTGACGACCTCGACCCACCGATCCACTGACTTGGTCCATGTAATTCTCCAAGGCAGCGTAGACAAACACTCGGGTATCATCCTCGTGTGATTCATCCAAGCTCCTGATCTTCTCCTGAAGAGATCGCTCGTAGATAGTCTCCCATTTGTCCCACGGATAAAGCGGAGCCGATGGCAAGGTAAACGCTCCAAAGTGAAGCACATAGTAGTAGACCATGCTCCGCCAGGTGACAGGATCCTCCAATTGGGTGGCCACCACTGGACCCACCACCAAGCGGATGGTACCGCCATTCCTGTAGATCAATTGATGGCGCTTCTGGCGGGCGTGCAAGAACTCCGTAATATTCTGACCCACCGAAGGGAGCACAGCATCGTAGGCACCTCTAGCCAAGGGCAAGAACCACCCTAGTAGATATATCCAAGCCAACAATTGCATTTCGGAAGCGTCTGACAGTGGCACAACACCTTTCACGAATGAAGACCACTGGAGTTGGGCACCGATCTGCGCTGCGTTTCGATTGAAGTAATTATTGATTCGTCCAATTATCACCCTCAGCCAATTGGGGTTATAAAGACATCCAGAATGTGTGTGCCCCAGCTCTCATCGTTCTGGTTAAGTAATTTTGTAAATAAATACAGTGAGTATTCTGGGAAAGGAAATTAAGCAAAGTAAAACCTTATTACAAAATAACGAAATAAATAATAGAAATTAAAAGGAAACCAATTTAAAAAATAAATAAAAAACTAAATTCTTAAATCCACAAAAAAGGCTTTTAAATTTTGAGCCCACTTGGGGAATCCAGGGTTACCGTATCCTCGATTTTAATAATTACGTTCTGTACTCTTACGTAGTTTGATTACGTCTTGTCAATTTAGATGTGACCAGTTGCCGTGAAGAAGAAAATCCGCTTAATTTTCTAACGAATTCCAGCATTATAAACGAATAGTCTTGTGATCATATTGTTATTGTAAATTAATAATAATAATAATTATACAGAAGTTCCTTCGCTATTTGCTGTTTTGTTGTAGCTGTAAGATGAATGCCGTGATAGCTCTGTGCCACTTCTGCGAGGCGCATGGCCCCTGCGCCATCTTCTGCACCCAGACACTTAGGGACACCAAGCTGGAGGACCTTCCGCTGGACCAGCAACAGAACCAAAAGTCCTGCTCCGCTTGCAACTACTCCATGGGGCGGAATAACAATGCCATCTACAGCAGAGACACGGAGAGCGGGGCGACCTTTGTTAGCACCAAGGTGGCGGTGCTGCCGGAGGTGGCCAGTTTGGTGAAACAGGCGGCTGTGCTGAGCCTGAGCAATGGGACGGATTCCAGCAAGGATGGCGAATTTGTGTTCTTCGGTGACTCCGCCCGCGGCCACATCCTGAGTCACACGTTCCGGTTGAGCGACCTGCAGGCACGTGGTTACTCGCAGCTCTTCTCAATCATTGTCCTGATGAAGGACAAGTACTTCCTGCTAAACATCAAACCCTTTCTGGCCGAGCACCTAAAGAAAGTCTCATCAGAGCTGCAGACGGCGGCCAGGAAAACAAAGGAGGCGGAGGAACTTACATGCTCGGCCAGGCAGAGACGCCTCTCTGGTGCACAGATCCTACTGTCAAGGTCCCTGCTGGAGCTCACTGGCGAAGAGCACATTTTTGCCCAGCTACACTCTCACTTCTCATGGCTTCTGCTGGCCGGATCCCGATTCCTCACCGAGCACGTGACCTTCGGAAACCTGCCCTGGCTACCGCCACAGAGCAGCGGTCGCCCGCCCGCCCAGCGACTCACCTACAACAGCTCCACCCTGCCCATGATCGAAAGCATCGATGATCCGGATCTTGAGGAGTTCTTCTCACTGCGGCATCTCAAGAGCGTGGTGCGTAAGGAGGAGTTCGCCACAGTTTGCTATTGTGCCTTGACAGGAGTCAAGATCGTGGTCCGCGGTGATCCTAGAAAGACCTTCCGTTTCATGGTGTGCCTTAAGAAACTGTTGCCCGAGCCCATGCACAATCTCATGCGTATTGATGCCCAGCACCAGCACTCCATTAGCTCCGAGTACAAAATCATATCTGTGTCCAACGACATAGCCGTTCCCATGGCCAGTGCCTCCGTATATCGAATTGACTTCCTGGACAAGCATGTCAATGGGCATGAGGTGTCCGTCAAGTGGCCGGGAGAATTGCCCAGAAAGTGTAAGCATATCTCCCACCTGAAGATCATGTCGTTTCTATCAACCTTCTTATATTCTTCCTTTAGTGCCAGATCTTATGGTGAAGCTGCTCAAAGCGGTAGAGGAGAAAAACTTTACGGAACTGGTGCTCAATAAACAGACCAAGGTGCTCATCGAAGAATGGAAAAAGTATGAATTTCTCGTTATTCTCCAAGTGCTCCACATCTAATCTTTATCTCACCGACAGCAAAGTGACCTGCCTCAATCATGCCAAGTCCAGCAGCGTCCAGGGCAAACTGAAGAAGGTGCTGGGCGTGCAGCCCCACGATCAGCCGGTGATCAACTACTGGAGCACGCACCTGCACTAGCCGCGGGGGAGACGCACACACACACATACACTTTTGTATATAGCTCAAGAACATTCTTTTCACCTTTTGGAATAAAACCACTTTATTGCCGCGGCGAGTACACGACGGCGAGACAAATCAATATCTTAACCAAAAGGGTGCCAAATCCAGTCCAGCCAGCAAGGTGTTTACTTCTTGTAGCCGCAGCTGGAACGACGACCACGAGCGCGCTCGAACTTGCGTCCCTTGGAGCGGACATAGGGGCGGGTGTGCGAGTGGGGCACACCGGGCGCCTTGCCGAAGTGCTTGCAGGCAGTGCGGGCAGTACGCTTGCCCTGCAGCAGCAGGGTGTTCTTGCCGGTGGGCGAGCGCAGAGCGAGCTGATCGAAGGTCAGCACCTCGCCGCCAGCCTTCAGGATGCGCTCCCGAGCGGTCTGGGTGACGTGCAGGGCGCACACGGTGACCTTGGGGACAACCAGCAGACGGGCATCATCGGTGACGGTACCAACAACCACAATGGTGGACTCAGGCTGGTTGGCAGCCTTGAAGAAGCGAGCAATACGCTGCAGCGATAGCGGCGGGCGGTTGATCTTGCTCATGAACAAACGCTTCAGAATGATGCGGTTGAACTTCTTGTTGGTGCGGCGCTGCAGGAAGCGGTACAGCTGCAAAAGACAACGAGAAAAACACATTAGTGCCACGTCCCATTGGGTTTGTCCACCATCTTGGCCTTACCTTGACGAGCAGACGCAGGTAAACATCCTGGGATTTGGGCTCGGTTCTGCGAACCTTGCGATCGTACTTGTGGTTGATATCAATACCCTGCAAAGGAAATACGATTAGCACTAGGCGTGTTGTGGCGGCGGCAACGCATTTTACGATTAACTCTGAATAATTTGCAGGCACTTGCGAGATGTTTACAAATTATTTTTCAGTTTTCGGTTATATTGCGTTCCTTACCATTTCGGCGACCGGAAAAAGAAAGAGAGGATGAGGTGTGACCGCACGACCAAAACGAAAGACGCAAACGCACAAAAAATGGCCGAAAATACTGGAAGTAGTCTTGGTATTTTTTAGAGCTGGTATTTTTAAGAGTTACTTTATAAATTTTAAATTAAGTTATTATCATTTAAAATATTTTACAGCATGTTAAGCTTATAGTTTTCTTTATGTTTGTTTGTTTAAAATTTGTCCAAATCATAAAATGTATAATTTGATGTAATCTTAATGTGTGGGGAATGGAACTTTTAGCTTCATTTTTATGCCTTTGCAGGGTATAACTCTAGTCAAATTTTGGCATAACGCAGTCATTTGCGACCCTATAAAATAAAAACATATTCTTGATTAGTGTCATCAGAAAAATCTTGCTAGCCATGTCCAGAGGGCATTTTTTTTGTACATATTTTTTTTTATATTACATATAATATTGACAATTATTTTAGATATTCTAAAATTAATTAATCCTTTCTTGTTAATTTTAATTTAAATTAATTAAATTTATTTAATTAAACTATGAAAATTATATCTTATATATACAGTATTGGCGAGGTTTCAAGAAACTACAGATTGTAACAAAAAATTAATTATATATTTAAGAAAGAAAATTTGAAAACTAATATTTGCACATTTTTAAATTAATTCTTTATCTAAATTTTAAGCCATGTTTTTAGAAATGTGCGACACGTTCATGGAGAATTGTTCAAGCCTATATAGAGGTTTAAAATAATCAGCAGAAAACTCGGTCTAGCCATGGAAATTAGAAAATAAATATTTTTAAATTAATTTTTTAAATAATGAATAGAAACAAAAATTAATTAATTAGTATAATACGATTTTTGGTTTTCCAAAAAGAGCTCTGTTAATTTAATACTACTAATTCCAGTAAGACCGTCAAATATTAGTATAGGCGTCAACTCTGGTCACACTTAAAATACCGATGGCAGCGAATTTACGTAAACCAATTGTGAGTAAAAACTACTAATTTTTAAATAAAATGAAACGACCCTGTATGTTCTAGGTAGCGGGAAGCCTCCAGAGGTTCTTCGCCTCAGCTGCCAAGGCTGCAAAAGCCAAGCCGAAGAAGACCAGTCCCCTGGCTGCTGTCGGCGAATCAATTGCCTCCAGAGGGTATGTTTGTCACACATTTGTACTAAAAACATTAGTTAATATATCCGTGTTTGTAGTTTTCTGCGTCCCCACAAGCCGTACACACCACCGGGCGATGCGGCGGAACGAGTGCGCTCCGTTGCCGCCTCTCTGCAGTTGAAAGGCGACAAGCTGGAAAACCTTTCCGAAAAGTTCAAATTCCTGTCCGCCTGTTTCCAGGAGCTGCAGCACGGGGTGCCCAACTCCCAGGTGCATGAACTGCGCACTTTGTCCGATGTTATCGCATTTTACGAAACTCCCGTGGACACAACGGTTCCACTAGATGCCCTGAAACGCCAAGATCTGCCTGAGAATTTGCACATTCAGTACGAGTACTTACGCTTCAATCCCGAGACGGACACCAAATTCGGCGGCAAGACAGCCTTCCCCAAGAGCTCCACGCTGGTCACGGGCCTAAAGTACCGGGGCAAGTACGAGGGAAACGAGGCCAAGCGCTCCTGGCCGTAGAAGAGCCCATCAGTTAGTTGTTATTGTATTACATTTAATAAATATCGTGTATCTAAAAGTGCTCGGATACAGTTTTCACCAAGTCGGAGTTGTAAATGCTCTCCAACGCCCCCAAGACTCGCTTATCTCCAAGCAGCTCCATCAGTCGTTTGTCCTCCTTCACCGCCTCAAATGTGGGATACATGAGCTCGCAGTTGATCGCTGTCACCGCCGGCTTGTTCATGATGCTCAGGATTTTCTTCTGCAGCTCGATCTCTGGATCGGGAGCCTTGAGCTTTGCCAGGGCATTGGCCTCGCCCACCTCACGCTTAAGCTGCTCCTGCCGCTCTTTTTCCAGATAGCTGATGATCACCTCATACTGCGAGGCTGTCAGGGGATGGCTGTCTGCCAATCTCTCGATGAGCTCTTGCATATCATCGGGATGTCGCCTCTGTCCCTTGTGAATGGTTGTGGTCACCGTTGGTTTTGAAGCATCGCGCTGTTTCTTTAGCCTAAAATCCGTGGCAACCAAGGTAATGGCATCCTCGAGCGGCATATTCCGATGCTCGGCAGGCACCCCATAAAGGATATTCACTGTGATGCTGTTAAGTTCCTCGTGCTGGGGCGTGACCAGAACGGCATAAAGGCAGCCTCGATGTGAGATATTGGCCAGCACCTTGCCCAGCATCACTTCCTGGTTGGGGAAGAGCACATCCACCCGAAGGCCGGCGTTCCTCAGGCGCTCCTCAACGTACTCCGCGTACTTGCTGCAGGAAGAATTGAATGAAAACCTTAGCGAGGCCCATGCTGACCACCACTTACGTGTTTTCCCGATTGACCACTATAATCTCGCAGTCGTTGATCAAAGGCTGACCGGCCGCAGCAGCTTCGGCAGACATAACAATTCCACCCACAATCTGTGCACTCTGCATTTGGTTTTTCTTGGCCATCGCATTAGCCTGCTTCGATTTAATGCTGGCGTTGCGCACAGTGAGCACATTCGACTTAAAGGTTGACTTGTTGAGAGCAGCAGCGGCTTTATTGGCGATTTCTTCCGATTCGAACTGCACGAATCCGTAGTTTTTCTGTACCATTGATCCAAGAACCTTTCCATACGGGTGAGAGATGCTCACCAGCTCCTCACGCGTGCATATGGGCAGGTTTCCCAGAAAGATGCGATTCTTCACCAAGGCTGGGTCCTTTGTTATATTGTATCCCTGTGTTTCGGCCATAATTCAGGTTTTTAGGACACCTGAAAAAGGAAATATTTATAATTTACAATTTTACAATGTGACCAGATCAATGTTGCCACGGAATGACAGACTTGAACACTGCTAGGGCTTTCAGCACTTTTGAAATTAACAATGATAATTAAATCTTAATTTTATTTTTATTAATTTGTATGAAAGAGACTTCAAATAATGAAGGTGTTAACTTTTTTTTTCTTGACTCAGTTCTTATTGTTGAATTTTTCATTTTTAGATACAGTTTAAATTTGTATGAAAGAATAATACATGTAAAATGTAAAGTACAAATTATAAGTTTTGATTAATATTGATTTTTTTAATAACATAATTTTTAATTAATAACATAAAACCCATAAAATTATCTAACTAAATTTATGTGCAGCTGGTAACCCTGATAGCTATTCGATAAAAATTGAGCTATCGAATTTGTTGTTCGTCCTTCAACGGTTGTTTAAAACATGAATTTTAATTTTTGGCCCGTTGCTCCAGCGCATTAAACATAATGGACAGGCTGCTGCCACAGAATCCAAGTCCTGTCAGCACATATTGCTCCGATCTGGAACTCAAGGGGCTTGGGGCCACGCAAATCCTGCGCAGGTCGCAGCGCCTGATCGACAAGGAACACCAGGAACTGACCAAGGCTTTAACCCCACAATGTCGTTCTCCGCAATTGTTTGGAGAATCCGAGGATGTCTACAGCCAGCTACTCTGCCAGCAAGAGGAACCACCGTCAAAAGTGGTCCACTTGAAGGAAACCGATAAAGTTGTGCACCCAACCGGAGCTTCGGACAAGTTGGTGCACCTGAGAGCAGAAGAATCAAATCAAATCTTACACCTTAAATCGTCAAGCAAAATGCACACCTCGGCGAAGATTCTGCACTTGAAGCGGCATGAGGAAGTCCAGGAAACTGCTCCCCAGAAAAATGTCGAAAAGCCTTCGGCACAGATTACGCATTTGAAAAACCAGATGGAGGTTAAGAATACATGCAAGCTACTCCATGAAGCTGTTCCCCAGAAGAATCTGAAAAGAAAGAGGACGACTTACCAGCAGAGTTCACAGCCTGCAGCAAAAAAACGTGTCAGGGCGCCGTTGAATCGCCACGAAGCAGTCAAGACACCGCTCTCCAAGAAGCATCTAAGCTCATCCTCTACATCCTCCCAATCGAAACTGCCACCCAAATACCCAGAGCACTTTGACAAGCAGCTAAAGAATACCAGTTATGTCCCGTTGCAAGTTAATTCGGCACCGTCGCGGGTTCCCCTCCAGGAATTGTGCCCTACTCCTGAACCCACTCCCATTGCAGCCTCACAAGGCGAAACTTGGAACAAGTCTTCGCCAACTGTGGACTCCGAGAGCTCCTTGCCAATCTCCCTGAGTGATTCCATTTGCGAGATCTTCGGTTCCAAGGATGTCAACGACATACTGAATATTAAGTCACCGCGGCGGTACATACTGATTGAGGAGCACCTGCCGGCGGTGGCCACCATGTTGAATGTGGACGTGAATCGCCTGCGTAATGTTCTGGAAATTACGCAGCGTTTGAGCCACGAACAGATCCTGGGATTTCCCATAAAGACGGAGCCATCATCATCACTCGACGTTTTGGATTCAAATTAGCTGATATCCATATAAGCTGGGAGCCTAGTTCTTAGCCATTTTGTAGAATTTTAATGGGATCAAACCATGTCCAAGCTGATCCTGGACCTAGCTTAACATTTGAAATGTATTCTTCATCTTTGTATATTTTTAAGTTGTATTTAATTTTTTTTGTTTTGTTTTTGTTTCTTGTTGTTATTTTGCCTTAGACTTTCAGAGTGCACAATTTCGTTTAAACCTTTTACTTTGTTGTATATTTTAAGTTACTAATGCTAAACGATATCTAGACTTTATTATACTTCATAATTGGTTTGCTTTCCATTCTACGACAATACAGCAGCAATCACTCAATCAATCTGGTTTCTGTTATCTGTTCTCCGTTTATCTTTCTACGCGTTCCTCTTTGTTTAATGTGTTTTTACTCTGTTTTCAACGTATATACAACCGCCTGGATTTGGAGTCGCAGCTCCCCTCCTAGTAGTCGCTGTCGTAGCTGCCGTCCTGCTGCGCCTGCGTCGAGTCGTCCGATCGTTCCGAGGTGGGCTCCAAATCGACATCGAGGGTTGTATTGTTGGCCGGACAACAGCTGGGATGTGCCATGGAGTCGAAGGCATCTTTGATTTGATTGTTGGCACCCTTTGGATCCAGCTCGGTGGCCCAGCTAAAGTGCATCAGCGCCAGATCCATGTTGCCAAGAGTCTTGTGTATCTTTCCAATCAGATAGAAGACCACTGACTCCTTGGGCACCACCTCCTTGAGCTCCTCCAGCTCGCGCAGCGCCTCCTGGTACTTGCCCAGCGAGAAATAGATGGACCCGCGATGGAATCGGGTCAGTGGATTCTTGGGATCCAGCGTCGCGGCCGTATTCAACGTCTGCAGCGACAGATCCTTCTTCTTCATGTAGAACTGCATGGCGCCGATGTGCACCAATATCACCGAGTTCTGCGGATTAATTTTCAGAGCCTTGACGTAATGCTTTTCGGCCTCCTCATACTTCTCCTGCTTCGAGTATATGGTGCCGATGCCAAACCAGGCGTTGTAGTGCCTCGGATCCCTGACTACGGCGGCTCGGAAGTAATCCATTGCCTTGTCGAACTCCTCGGTGAGCACGAGCTCGTGGCCCAGCAGCGTATAGCTGTAGACAAAGTCCGGATCCACTTGCACGGCGCGCTTGAAAAATTTGATGGCTGTCTCGTGCTCCTTTTGCAGTGAGAAGCAATTGCCGGACACACACCAGGTCACCGGGCTGGTCTTGTCCTGGCTTATCAGATCCTGTGCCAGGGCCGAGAGTTCCACTTCCCGCTGCAGATGCCACAGAGATGAAGAGTAGATCTCCATATACTCCAGGCGACGCGGTTCCGTCTGGTGGATCCTTTCAAAGATCTCCACCGCCGCCTCATAGTCGCGCATCTCGTACCTGGCTATTCCAATGAGCGACTGCACCCAGCTGGATTTCAGGTGGTGCTTTGGTATCGTTGTCTCCAGCTGCTTAACGGCCGCCTTGCACTGAAAGTTGGACAGCAGCTGGTAGGCTTCGGCCAAGTTTTGAAGCAGAACCATCAGACCATCCGCCGATTGCTTCTTGAGTCCCAGCAGCTGGTGAGCCATCGTCTGGGCATTGTTTAGGCTGTTGTTCAGCAGTACTTTGGCCTCCTCGGCGGCACTGCGTCCGCCGCTGTTGTTTAGTGCGCCCGAGGAAGTGATGGTCTCCACCTTCTCCTTACGCTTTTCGGACAGGTGATGGGACTTCTCCTCAATCAGTTCATTATTTAGGCAGATCTTGGTCATCCGTGATTTGGATTTTCGCGGCGGTGAGCGTGGCTGCACGAACTTATTGGCTATGTTGGGCGACTTATTGTTCTCCTTGACCGAGTAGGCAGAGTTGCTGAACAGCCGCGAGCTGCGACGCACTGCAGCGTTGGGATTGGGCGGCACATTCAGATTCCCATTGTTGCCCACATTATTGTTGTTGGGCGTGCGCGGGGTTATGTTCCCGGCCTGCGTGAAGACGGCGGGCTTGTTAAGGCTGCCCTCCTTGCGGTTTATCAAGCTGCCGACATGCGTCTTCAGCTTTTTACCCATCATCTTGGGCTCCTGATTGACCTCGGCCAGCATCTGGGGCATCGGTGAATAGCTGACGTTCATCACAGGAGTATGGAGGCCGATAAGAGAGCCATCTCCTGGGGGGCAGGGACTAGTCAGTGGCATAACGCCGAAACTAGGAGTGGGCGGTGTAATGGCCGATAGATATTTGAACTGTCTCCGGAAGGGAGTGCCGCCGGTCATGTCGTACAGTTGCTGGTGCTGCGCCACTGGGTCCTGGGTATAGCCCATGGGCGTATCCTCCAGCATCGCCAGCATGCTGGAGTTCTGCACAACGCTACCGCCACGCAGCATGCTGATGGAGCTGTTGAGATTGTTATTATTGTTGTTGTTGTTATTGATGGGCGTAACCAGGTTGCTGTTGCTATTGTGGTTCTGATTCTGGTTGAGTAGCTGCTGGACCGGCTGTTGGTTCTGGTTCTGCTGCTGATCCCCCGGCGTGGTTAGGATGTAGTTGGAGATATTGCTTAGGTTCGTGATGAGTGACTGGTGCACCTGCTGCTGGGGATTCTGCTGCTCGGCGCCGAACATCACCATTGAGTTGGCATTGGCGCTGCTGCCCTGGCAGGTGTTAAACACGTCCGTGCTCTGGATTTGGAATATAGACGCCGCATCCGTGTCCTGGCCCAGCAGGCACAGATCAGCGAAGGCATGCCACATGAAGGGATTCAGCTTAAGCGCCCGCCGTAGCGCACTGACCGCCAGCTTGTTGCGCTCGGTCAGGACGCAGATCTGCGCCATCAGTTGGTACGCAAAGCACGCCAAGTCTCCAAAGTCCCGCTGCAGCTCGTCACAGTTCTTGGCATCCCCGAATCCCGACGAAATCAGCGCACTCTCAGCTTCAGAATACTTTTTCAGCTCGAAGGCACACTTGGCCTGCAGAAATCGGCACTGCGGCGAGGTGCGAGGCTTCTCCTTTAGCAGCCAGTAGGCCTGGTGCACCTTGTTGGAGCGGTAGTAGCTGGTGGCCAGCAGGAATACAGTCTCGTCGCTCTCCACTGCAAAAATAAACCCAAGGAGACAGTCAGTTATGTATTCGCCAAGCCATGAGACCTTGACCCTTTACCTTCCGAGTACAGGCGCTCCGCCAGAAAAACAGCATCCTTGAGGTCGTAGTAGTTCATGCAATGCCATATGGCGGCCTTAAATGGGTGAGAAGGAGAGAGTTTCGATGTATTACCAAAGGCCAGGGGGTCGTGGGGAACATGGGCTTACCTGCACGGGCTCTTGGATCATCATGTCTGGTGTGACGGCGACTACCGAAAATCGCTTCGTGCTCTCGGTTCTCCGGTTTCGGTGGCTGGCAGCGACACTAATTCTTTGTTCACAATAATTTAAACATGCAGTGTGTACAAATCGAACAAATTATCATGTCGCCACTCGCATACGGTTCGTCTGGCGAATTTTCCAAACAATATTACAGTGTTACAAGTACGTTGCAAAAAGAAAAAGTGTGCTGTGTGTGATTGGCGTGTGTAACCCGAATGCGGATGCGGGGGCGCGGGGCGCTCCAGGCGGCGGCGTCGTTGGCGATGGCGGTGTCGGCGGCGGCAGCGCTGCACTCGCTACCCTGACCACTCCACTCCACTTCCACTTTTTAATATTGCAATTGGTTTGAGTCGAGCCTTCGCTCAGCTTCGCCTTCTGTACACACACACACTGTGGTCGGGGGGTCGCTTTTCGACACGTCTTTTCGGGGATTTGCTATCGTTAGAGACGCACACGAATCAGATCTGCAAACGGCAACGACTTCGGACTACACCTTGGCCACATTTTAACTATTAATAATTAACTGCATTCGCGGTGCATTCCATTTTAAAAAGCAAAACTAAAATATGTTAGTGGTGTTGAGAGCTGTCAAAGTTTCGATTGCACGCGACCCTGTCTATCGATGACCACAGTGTGACCGTTTGACAAGATGTGGAAAAACCGAGAGCGACATATTGGGAAATTTTATTTAGTGTTTATTTTTAATCAACTTGGACACAACACAAAATATAAATTTTAATTTTTTAATATATTTTTATTATTATTAACGCTTCTGAAGAAATATTTAATCCACAACAATTAGCCATAGTTCCCTGTGAATGGCAATAAAAATGTCAGTTATCGTGTTATCGAACACTGATTAAAAATAAATTCTGAAATTTTTTAAGCATTTAAAAGACACATGTTCTTTAAATTTATGTTAAAAAATATTCATATTTATAATAATTTCTTTGCAATAATGGGAAAATCACGTAATATTTCTCATAAAGAATTTAGCTAGAATTACTCCTTACGAATCGGTTACGCTCTCTTTAAAATGCTTTTTTATTAAATACCAATTTGTCTAGCTTATAAAAGATTTAATTGTAATTCGTGCTCAGGTGAAAGGACATAATGACAATAGAATTTATTCGTTTTTGTGTTTGTTTATTATTTGTTTACACACAGTGTGACCGTAACTGGAAATTCAGAAAACCCAGATTTACGATATACGTCGTTGGTTTCTGACTTTACGTTGTGCGGTGCTGCCATATCGTTTCAAAAAGATTTAAAATTTCAAATTCACGTGAGTGGAAACTTCAAAAAGTTTAATGATCATTTTTTGCACGAAACACTTTTATAATAAATATAAATTAACCACAAAACGTTTTTTGTATTACGTATTATTCATTTGTTTATTTCTCGTGTGTTACAAAGCATTTGCAGTTACAATTTTAGCATAAAACTCTTTCGTTGATTAGCCGGACGAGCGGTAAACCTTTTCAAATATGGCAGATTACAATACTCTCATGTATCCTCTCGTTTCCGTCCCGTTTCTCTCTTGAAACATACAAACTAGCAAGCAACTTGCAGCAGGTACGTTGGAGGGCCTTGTTAATAACCGTTTAGAACTAGTACGTCGTCTTACAATTAGTTAAGATATAAGTTTTTTATACGCTCCTATGGATATTCCGCCAGATAGAGATTCCACTCCGCATTTCCCATAAATAACAAAGGATCAGTAGCGCTGGCTCTCGCGATCCGAGTACTTGCCACTCAGCTTGCTCACTGAATAGCGATCGGAGTAGGCATCGTACTTGTCCGCCTTGTAGTTGATCTCCTGTGGCGTGTATCCGATGTTCTTCTGCCAGTGTCGCGTCCAGTAGAGATCCTCGTTACGCACCTGGGACGGTGTCTTGGCATCCCGGAACACATACACGCAGTAGATCATGCATCCGATCAGAGTGAGGAAGCCGAAGATCAGGAACACAATGCCCAGGATCCACACGTACACTGGCTCATAGAACTGCACCACAATGACGAAGCCCAGCGTGACCAGGATCAGGCCGAGGTTAAGGAGCAGCATCAGACAGCAGACGCCCTTGACGTTCGGGCAGAAGGGATTCGGAGCGGACATCGTCTCGATCTTGGCACCGCGCCTGGTCGTGGAGCGGGCACTGCGCCCCGTCTTGGCTGTGCTGGCCACGGAATAGACACTCCGAGGAGCTCCACGCGACACCGGTCGTTGGCTGTAGCGACTATAAAGGTAAGAGATAAATTAGTATCTTCAAATATTTTCTAGTTAGACCCAATTAAAAAGGGTATACAATTTTAGGCCTCCCGAAGCTAGTTTCCTTTCTTATTTTTTAACAAATTCAGTCTAGAGTCCCAGACTTTTCCGGGATTAATCCCAATCCTAATCCTAATGACTTGCCTGATCTCAGAGGGCGCCTTATAGGCGGCACTGGTCACATAAATGTCGCTGCCGGCATCCCCGGCCTGGTCGTAGCTAAGCGCGGATGGGGCCCGGGGCGGTTGGCGCGTGGGCGGTGGCCCGCTGAGCGAACGGGGACCCCCGTTGTCCGGTGAACTGGAGAGCCCCATCTGACTGTGGCTGTAGCTGCTCTGGAGGTGCTGGTGGTGGCCATTGCCCTTGCCCGCTGAGGAGGAGCGCTTCTTGCGCGATGGATTGTAGTGGTGCGACTGCGGCGAGATGCGCTCGTGGGTCAGCGTGTACTCGGAGTAGGTGCGCTCGGAGGGGGCGCGATGCGAATGGGTCTCGTCGCCATCGGTGGAGTAGCCCCGATTAGAGTGCACGTAGGGCGGATCCGGCGTGAGGCGGCCGTGCGTGGCCACATAATGGCTGCCCTTCAACCTGTAATGGTAATTGGAAGGTAAATGTGTTACCACCGATTGGCTGCTAAGTGGCCGCGATTCCGCTGCTCTCCTTATTCTCGACTCCGTCACTCACTTCTTCACTTGTCTTTCGTGCATGCCGCTGCTGTCCCGTCCCCGTCTGTTGCTTCGGAAATCTCCTTGTGGCGCTCCTCTTCCGCTGATTGACTGCTAATGGACCCGTCTAGCAATTCTCTGCGATGCCTGCAACGGGGTAAATAAAACACATGGGATTAGCTCGTTGGCTTCGTGGCAATTAGCCTCATGTCTTCACTTTATCGGCCAGTTTAGAACTTTTAATTAAAGCGACAAAAGTTTCAGGAAGCATTGTCTAAAGTACAAATCGGGACTGCACCCAAACTGGATGATATAAATGGCTAACTCGTTTTGTATTTTGCAAACTGCAAACGTAAAGTTTTATGGCTCTGTTGTGTTCAGTGTTTTGGCCTCGTAAAAGTTCCATAGTAAAATGTTTATTATTACCAAAACACCATCTGCCACATACATATGAAAAAAAAATGAAAGTTATGAATATTTCGAGTAACAACAACATTTCTCAAATTATAATAGATTTTATAATCATTTTCGGTATGAAATTTTCCTACTAATATTTCCTAGTTCTTTACCAGTAAAGTCTTTCAATCCTTTGCACTTCCAAAAATAATATTTTCAAGGTAAAATAATGTATATGTATATATATTTGTATTAAAAATTGTAATAAACGTTTCTCTTGCCCTATGTTTTCACTCCAAAAGGTTTCCATAACTCAAAGTTAAATATATATATTTTAAAACTCCCATTCCCCTACATTTAACATCATGGCCTTTATTTCTTTCCCGGCCAAGAGTGAATGCAAATTTAAATCGAGGACAAAGAATCATAAATAAGAAACAATTTCGATTAGCTTTTGAATCGGTGGGGGGGTTGGCATTAATGTTGAAAGACCGACTGGCCATTAAGCTGCAATCCCAACAGACTCGGCGTAAACTTCTTGTGCGCCTTGCATAACTTATATCAATTTATGATCCTTCGGCGAGCGGAGGACACACCCAGCCAGCTTAATGATTGCAACTGCAGTTCGTTGCACTTTCCGCCTGTGTCCCGTTAAATTCGCCTGGCACTCTTCTGGTTCGTTCTACCTCCTACCCCCCGCATTCCACCGCAGCCACTCAAAAAGTTGGAGAAATTCCCTCTTTCAAGTTCATGGCAGGGAAATTGAAGTTGTCCGTCCTTCGGCGCCGTTCGCCTGCAATTTGTCACTTGGTCACGTAGCTCTCGGTTCTCGCTGGGTGCGTCACTCCAGCCAAGGTGACAGTTGATAAAGGGAGCGCCCGGCTAAGGGCAAAACTGGTTACACACGCCGCAAACTTAATCTCTGGCCGATGTTTCCCATGAATTTGTTTACGCACCCTGCCAGAGCATAAATCAGCATTTTTTATGACACTCGGAATATGTCAATCAGCAGGTAACATATTTTTACCCTCAAACTATGTTTACTTTTTGAAATTCATTGCTATAATTGGCAGGAATAATATTTGTTTTAGGTCTTGAAAATCATTTGTGAAATTTAAAGAAGGTTTTAGATATAGAAAACGTTTAGAGTCTCTGGGATTTGAAGGGTTAAGCGGCTATATTGCATATAGTAAACTATAATTAACTTCATTCCTTATTTTTTTAAGTGCATCATTAACGCCTTGCTTCTTTTATGACATTTCAATATGCCAATTAAATATTTCCCAAACAAGAACTCTTATCATATTAAAGTGTTTTTGTAATAAAAACCAGTTTCAAAAAGGTTTTCTATAAAGAAAAATAAACCCCATTGATAAGTTTTTTTCCCGACATTCACGTATGTCAATCATAATTGCCTGTAGCAAACTTCTTATCAGTTACTTGTATATTTTTTTCTCCGACAAATGTGTTTATAATTTGCCATCTTCTTTCACAGCATATCATTAACGACTCGCACTGGCAGTGGCTGGCTGATAAAATTGAGTTATTGCCTCGATTAGGCCAATTAAAGGGTGTCGTTATCTAGCCCGTTGGCCTCCTAGGATCGTTCCTCCTGCTCCACACTCCTCCTCCTGCTCCGGCTGCTCCTTTACCCTCGACACAGAGCCGACTTTAAAGTCTGGCGGGCAGCCTTCTTATTATTTCAGCTGAAGCCAATTTCTGAGTGCATTTACATTTGTTCCCTGCCCGGCGGTCAATCGCGATACAATTGTCAGTTGGGATCTGGATCTGTGGATCTGTGTGGGGGTCCAGGCCGCTTCGGACTGCTCTATACCGAAACTTTCAAGTTCAATGCGGTGATTTCAGCGCCTGGGGATCCACACACACACACACAAGCACACACATTTATGGTGTGGGCGGTAAAGTCGTCAAATGAAAAATCGAACAGAGCTGGGGGACTGGGGGAGAGTGGAAACAGAAAGAGAAACAGAAATGGCGACCCTTTCATCTGGTCTTGGGTCTCGGGACTCGGGGTCTCTGTGTGGTCCCAATGGCTCTGGGTTGGATTTGGACCGCTCCTGACCACTTCTATCATTTGGCGGCCATCAAAGCCGAAGCGAGAGTCACAACTCCCATGCGTCGGATTTCCAGTCCGCACATTGATTTGTTTATGCGGTTTTCGGGGTTTGTTTTGTTAGGCCTCTGCTCTGCCGCCTGCCTTAAAGCCTAAAGCCTTTTCCTTTTGCGGCGCTGCCAAATGGAATGCGAATGCCATTAAAATGTGTTTGCTCTCGCATTTACCTTGGCGTGGCCAACAGCGAGAGGCCTTAACATTTAACGCCACATAAACAGCCTTAAGGGGGGGGTAAGGTATTTAATTTTTTTTTTCGTAAATTTTTTTTTATTTTTTATTTTAAAAGTTCAATATCTTAAGAATATTGTGTCCAAGTTTTACATCAATCAAAGTAAAATTGACGAAGTTATGCGGAGTTGAACGAAGGTCGTCTGGTGTTCAATGCATGAGAATCACAAAGTTTAAAGCGCTCTCCTGAAAAATGCCATTTTGAAAATCGGTGTACACGATAACTAAAAATATACTGAACCAATCGGTTTGAAATTTGGAACATAACTTCTTTAGATAATTCTACAGGTATTCTCGTCGAGCTTTTTTTAATTTTTAATTTTCTTATATTTTTTATTTAACAAATTAACTTAATTTTTTAGTCAAAAATCGGGGTTTTGACTTCAAATTTTGATAAAAAATAGGGAAAAAATTTTAAAAATAAAAACGCTTCGAGAATACCTCGGGACACTTATCCTTTAACGAATGAGGTATAATTTTTGTAGATCGGATGATTCTGTGGACAGTTAGGATGTACACCGCAAACCAACTTTTTTTGGAGGCGACTCGGGAGATTCCCTATAACTCCTCTACCTCTAAATATTTTTCAATACAAAATTTATCACAAACTGTTCAAATGTTGTGTTATTATATGGTATTTAATTCGTTAAGCTAGCTTTAGCCGTTTCGCCACAACATTTTTTTGAAAAGTGGGCATTTTTGCACCGAATTAACCTTACCCCCCCTTAATAAACCGTGAAAGCCTCGAGAACCCGCTCGAGAGCATCGTTATCTTTGTGCACAAATATTATGCACTATACTTATAAGTCGGTACTATACAAGTACACAGCAAGAAACCATTTAAGTATTATAGTTATTGATATGGAGGGGCATTTTTTATGACTTATACACCATGAAAAAATCATTAAATATTAAAAAAAATATTTTATTTTAAGGTAAATTTATATATTTTACTAAAACTCAATACTATAAGCTTTATTTTCTTTTCAAAAAGATGTTATTTCATTTAAAAAAGAAGACCCTGTATTCAAATCGAATTTATATCCATTTAGTACAAAGATTTCCCGCTGTGTACTGTATGTTTTTCCCCCATCTCGCTCGTAAAGCATTTTAGATGGTCCAGGTTACATGAGATTTGCATTTTGTCATTCGACCGTTAAAGAGGTGGCGCCTTCATCTTCCCATCTCAATCTACGCCGCCGCCTCCGCTTTTATCCATTGTTTTCGATGGATTTCACAACTTTCGCTGCTTCCGGCGGCGCAGCAACAATGGGTTAAGAGCGGAAGTCGTTGCCAGCGAAAACGAGAAGTTAATTCGCCGCAATTTGTGTAACACTCCGAGTGTTTGGGTGTGAGAAGTCGATCGACCACAAAAATGCACTCCACCTCGGTTAACCCAGGTCCACCGTCCACGTTCACTCCCAATCTCAGGCCATTCCGCCTGTGGTCAAGTGTCATACTCATAAAGGTTGAACGAACGACTTGAACTTGGGTAAAGCTATTGCTATGGCCAAAGCTGCTGTGTGGTCAGCAATGCAAATTTCATGGCCAGAGCGGCATATTTTCGGGGCGCGGTTTAGAAAGTTTTTCCCCCAATGTGTACACCAACCAACCA